>NC_025997.2:111883555-112161174 GCF_000442705.2 Elaeis guineensis | reverse complement strand
AGTCCGGGCGGAGCTGTTTGATGTGCGCGGAGCCCGGCTCCGTAGGAGTCCGGGCGGAGCTGCGCTGCTGATGGCGGTGGAGCCCGGCTCCCGTAGGAGTCCGGGCGGAGCTGCACTTGCTGATGGCGGTGGTGGAGCCCGGCTCCCGTAGGAGTCCGGGCGGAGCTGCGCTGCAAACAGTCAAGGGTGAAGTCCGGCTCTGTAGGAGTCCGGATTGAGCTTACCAGCAATTGATATTGAGAGCGGAGCCCGGCTCCCGTAGGAGTCCGGGCGGAGCTGTTGATGTGGCGGCGGAGCCCGGCTCCCGTAGGAGTCCGGGCGGAGCAGCGCTTGCTGATGGCGGTGGAGCCCGGCTCCCGTAGGAGTCCGGGCGGAGCTGCACTTGCTGATGGCGGTGGAGCCCGGCTCCCGTAGGAGTCCGGGCGGAGCTGCGCTGCACGGTCGGGTGAGTCCCGGCTCTGTAGGAGTCCGGGCGAGCTTACCAGCTTGATGAGGCGGAGCCCGGCTCCCGTAGGAGTCCGGGCGGAGCTGTTTGATGTGCGGTGGAGCCCGGCTCCCGTAGGAGTCCGGGCGGAGCAGCGCTTGCTGATGGGGTGGAGCCCGGCTCCCGTAGGAGTCCGGGCGGAGCTGCACTTGCTGATGGTGGTTCCGCCGTGGGTTCCGGCTGTGGGTATTTTATACCCAACACCAGTCCCCCTACATCCGAGTTTTGAATTTCAACGAAGGAAGTACACAGAAGTACAGCCGGAACCGTCCCTTCGAATCCCGCACCCTGCCCGCTCCCAGATATTTTGGCATTAAATGAGCGCGTGCCGGAGTCTTTTCGAATTGGGGCGGAACGAGGGGACGCTTCGAAGACCCGCAGGTACGCTGGCCTAGGTACGGTGCAATTATGGCCCTGCCAACCGCCAGCCGCCTTCAACCGTCTGCCACGGGGAGTGGGACACGTGTCGGATGCGGACTGGCCTGGGGGATTCGAGATCATTATGGCGTCGGATCCCAGGGTCTATTTAAACCCGTCCTCCCCCCTTTCAGGCGTCCCACTCCGCTTCTGATTTCTTGCCGGCGTCTGTCATCTCCCCGAGAGTCTGCTCTAGCGAACGCCCTCTCGAGCCGTAGGCGCCTTCCGTTCCTTGCTCCCTAGGCCCCCAGAGCAGGATAGGTTAGTGCCCACCTTCTCCTTCTTACCGCTTAGGGTCCTCTCCTCCTTCCTCTTCTTTCGTGTCCTCTCCTGAGTTGACTTCCGGCGTCCCCCTCCTTTCTCGGCTTGCATTTCTAGGGCCCTTTAGTTTCTCCTCCAAAGAAAATGTCTTCCGATTCTTCTTCCCCGTAAGCCTTGGGAGTTCTTCTGCTTCAAACCCCCAGGCCCCTGTCTCTGCGGACGAACCCGGTTTGGGGCAGGGTCTCGCCCGGTCTTCGCACCGGGCGCTATTCCTTGTTCGTCGACTCCTGACGAACTTCTCCTGATAAGGGCTCGGTACGGGGTCCTTCAGAGTACGATCTGGAGCTTCCTGGCCCCTCCGACCGGGCCAGCGCTCCCCCTCCTAGTCGCTTCTGTTTTGTACCAGGAGGCATTCCGTGCCGGGACTCCGGCTTCCGCTCCCAGCTTTTGTTGCCGCCTTCTTTCATTTCTTAGACATTTCTCTCGCTTCTGTCGCCCCGAATTCCTTTAGGTTTTTGATAGGGTTTCTCTCCCTCTGCCACATAGCCGAGGTCCAGCCTTCCCTCTCCCTGTTCAGACATTTCTACACTTTCAAACGCCATCCTTCAGCGAAGGATTGGTGGTACTTCTCCCCCCAGTTCGGTAAGAAGGGGTTGCTGAAGGGCGCCCCTTCTTCGATTCACAACTGGAAGGAGAAATTTCTCTTCATTTACTGCCCGACCCTGGAATTGGGCTTGCCCCCTTGGGGGTCTCTGAGGGATTCCGTCCGCCGGGCTCCTGGCCTGGGAGAGGACGACCTTCAGGCCGCCCAGAAGCTCCTGAGTTACCCCGCTCCTTCCCTTCCAAACCTACTGAGGGAGCCGCTTCTCTTCAACATCGGCCTGAGCCCTCAAGATCCAGCAAGTATACATCTTTCCTTTTCTTGTCTTCTTCTTCCCTCTCTTCCTTTCTCTCTCCTTTTTCCTCTTTCTCTTTCTCTTTTTTCTTTCTTCTTCTTCTCTTCTTTTCTCTTTTTTTTTTTTTTTTTTTTTTCGGACTGATTGGTGCTGCTTTTTCCTTTTTCTTTTCTTTTTCCATTTTTTTTTTCTTTTAGCAATGGACGCCGAAGCCACACGGATGCTCGCCAAGGCCATGAGAGCCCAGAAAAGGAAGGGCGCGACGACTTCCGGCTCGGCGAAGAGGGCCAGGGTGGAGGAGACGAGCTTGGCCACACCCGTCTAGGCGACCCCGGCGATCGACATTCCTTCGGATGCCGAGCCAGCGGCCCCCCGGGCTCCCCCAGGGAGCCCACCGACTGGGGTCCCTATTCCGAAGGTCCGCCCCGCGGAGGCGCCTGCGTGGGGAGGAGGAGAAAATCGGTGGCCCGTAGGTCGAGCAGCCACCGAGCCGCTGCAGACGAGTCCGTCTGCTCCGAGGGGGGATCGGAGAACCCCTTCAACGACAAGGCCCTAATCCGCCGGCTGCTCGATGGTTGCATCCTGTCCGATGTCGTGGAGAGGATCGACCGCGCCGATCCCGAGCAGCGGGCCTGGGACACCTTAGGGTCCTTTCTTGAGGTAAGCGGATTTTTACTTGCTCAGTTGCTCGGTCTTTGTTGTAATTCTCTATCTGTCTTTGCAGATTGGGCACCAGCTCTTCGCCTATGTTGAGGCGTCAGGCCGCATGAGAAGGGATCTTCTTCGGGCGGAGGAGCGCTGCCAAGACGAGGTTGCTCGTCTTCAAGCGAAGACGGCCGAGGTGGCCGCCCTCCGGGAGGCTCTGGAGAGAGAGAGACAAGACCGGGAAGAGGAAAGGCGAGTCCGGGAGGAGGAGAGGCGAAGTTTGGAAGAGTCGGCAAGGAAGGCGGAGGCCGAGGTCGCCCATCTGGCCGAGCAAACTCCGGTTCTGGTCTCGGAGGCCAGGACCCTTGCAGTGGAGGAGTTCAAGACCTCCGCGGAGATGAGGGAGCTGAACGTCCAGTTCGGCCTGGAGGCGTTCACCAAGGGGTTCGAGCTCTGCCGAGAGAGGGTGGCTAGCAGATATCCCGACCTTGATCTCGGCTTTTTGGAGGAGTCTGACGACGAGGCCGCCCCTCCGTCCGCCGCTGTCGCAGCCACGCCCCCCGCGCCGAGCTCTCCACCCCCTGCCCCCGAGGTCTGAGACCTCCGATCTTGTATCTTTCTTTTGTCGCCATATTTTCTTTCCGCTTGTCTTCAAAATTAATCAATAAAGTCGAACTTCTTATTGTGGATGACCTTTCCTTCCCCCTGCTTCTTCTTTACTGCCTTTCTTCTTGTAAAGAGTTGGTCTCTGACGTTTGCATCTTCCGCTGGCAGCGTCCTGCCGAAGCACTTCCCTTGCCCCTGGGGGTCCCGCTGAAGTCAACTATCCAACGGCTAAAAAAGGAGGTCCTCCACCTGACGAAGAAGTTGAAAAAGTCAGAGGGCGAGCTCCGTCAGGCGAAAAAATGCTATTCCGAGGCCGCCGCTGAGGCCGCCCACTTCAGGAGTCTCCAAGTGAAGGCAATCATGGACTACAGCCGGAGGAAGGCGAACTTTGCGAAGGAGCTCGAAGAATGCACGAAGAGCGCTAGCGACCGAACTTGGGCTCAAGAAGCCAGGATCAGCGCCCTTAAAGTGGAGCTGTCGGCTGCCAAGAGGAGGATCGGCCAGCTGGAAGGGAACTCACCCCGGCTCACAGCGCGAGATGAGCAGATATGGTCGCAAAAAGTTTCCGACCTCCAGAAGCAGCTTCAAGATGCCGAGATGAGCCACGATGTGCAGCGGGCCAGCTGGCGCCGACAGGTAGAGGAGCACAAGGGGAGATTCCGTCGAGCGGCGGACGAGGTAGTCCGTCTCCAGAGGCAGTTGGTTACTAGGGCGCAGCTTGCTAACGCCCAAGATAACGAAGAGCTCCAAGCCCTGAGAGGCTCTGTCGGAGGGATTTCTGTCTCCCTTGGGGAGAAGACAGCTGAGCTTCAACAAGTAAAAATCCAACTGAGACTTGAGCGGAAGGCCGTCGTGGACGCAGAGGCGGAGTCCGAAGTTTTGCGGAAGTGGCATCGGGAAGCGGAGGCTGAAAGCCGGCGACTTCGTCAGGTGCTCCAGGATGTGCTGCAAAAGAAGGAAGAACTAGAGGAAATGGTGGAGACCCTGAGGCAGTCCTGGTCGGGGGATGGAGGTGATCACCCTATGTTAGAGGGAGCAGGACCTCCTTAGAGTTCTTTTGTAGTCACCCCCTCTTTTTTTTTTCTTGTCGTTTTGTTCCTCTTTTTCTGGCCGTCCTGGCCCTGTAGTGCATATATCGGAAATGAGAAAAAGGCATTTTGTGTTACCTTGTCCGCGCGTAGCATTAATATTGTCGTTCACTGACCCTTTCTCGTTGTTTGGCCTGTTTGGCTTAGAGGTCGCCGTGGGAAAGGGCTCTTCCCTTCCATCCGATCTCGTCATGTGGCCGAGCCTCGCCACCATTTTTAACCCTTGCTGGCGAAGTGGCGGATGGAGCCCGACTTTCTTAGGAGCCCGGGCGAAGTCTTTCTTGGGGGCGGAACCCGGCTCCCGTAGGAGTCCGGGTGAAGTTTACCTTGGCGGCGGAACCCGGCTCCCGTAGGAGTCCGGGTGAAGCTTTACCTAGCGGCGGAACCCGGCTCCCGTAGGAGTCCGGGTGAAGCTTTACCTTGGCGGTGGAACCCGGCTCCCGTAGGAGTCCGGGTGAAGCTTTACCTGGCGGCGGAACCCGGCTCCCGTAGGAGTCCGGGTGAAGCTTTACCTGGTGGCGGAACCCGGCTCCCGTAGGAGTCCGGGTGAAGCTTTACCTGGCGGCAGAACCCGGCTCCCGTAGGAGTCCGGGTCTTCCGTTTTGCTTGAGCCGGTCGTGAGGTTCTCGTTATCAGCCTGGCTTGTGGGGGTGCGTTAGGGCGCTGTAAGGCCTCTCCCCCCTCCGGTCTAAAAGAACCGGGCCTTCAACTTTGCTCATGTCAGGACGAGGTTCTCCTCCTATTCCTGACATGGCTATGGGGGCACATTAGGGCATTGCAAGGCCTCTCCCCCATCCGGTCTAAAAGAACCGGGCCTTCGACTTTGCTCAAGTTAGGGCGAGGTTTTCCTCCTGTCCCTAACAGGGCTGTGGGGGCACATTAAGGCGTTGTAAGGCCTCTCCCCCCATCCGGTCTAAAAGAACCGGGCCTTTGACTTTGCTCAAGTTAGGGCGAGGTTTTCCTCCTGTCCCTAACAGGGCTGTGGGGGCACATTAGGGCGTTGTAAGGCCTCTCCCCCCATCCGGTCTAAAAGAATCGGGCCTTTGACTTTGCTCATGTCAGGACGAGGTTCTCCTCCTGTTCCTGACATGGCCGTTGTTTTTTGGAGAGGTCATATCCAGTCATAATACATCCACGTTAAGCAGGAGGAGTGCGTTAGCTAGAAAGAAAAGTAGATTCAAAACGAAACAGTAAGCAATACATTTATAGTTCTCCCGCTCCTCCTTGAGGCCCTCCGGCGATGGAGTCGATGGTCCCGATAGGAGGCCGGTCCCCGGGCTGCTCCTCCCTCTTCTGTGGTTCGGGTGGTGGGAGGGCTCTTGGCCGGTCTCCTCTATCCTCAGGCCTGCGGCGGATGAATCTGTCGAGCCGACCTCGCCGGATGAGCTCCTCGATCTCGTCCTGGAGCTGGATGCACTCTTCGGTGTCGTGGCCGTGGTCGCGGTGGTAGAGGCAGAACTTGTTGGGGTTGTGCTTCCCGGGGTGCGTGCACATCCTCTCCGGCCTAGGGATCAGCTCCCTGACCTTCATCAGTACCTGGGCCTTCGAGGCGTTGAGGGGGGCGTAGCTGCGGAACTTCCCTGGCGGGGAACCCCGCCGAAACCTGTTGTCCGGGCTTCTCTGCCTGCGTGCCCGGGGTGGAGTATGGGCGCGCTTGTGCCCAGGAGGGGACCGGGAGCGAGGCCGGGCTTCCCTTGGCCTCTTCTCAACTGCGGGCTTGCCAGAATCTCCCGCCTGGCGCTCCCTCGCAGTCTCTTCATCCTTCATTCTGAAGGCCTCTTCCGCTCGGGCGTATCCTTCAGCCCGAGCCAGCAGATCAGCAAAATCCCTGGGGTACTTCTTCTTCAGGGAATACAAGAGATCATTCTTCTGAAGGCCACCTTTCAGGGCGGCCATGGCCACTGACTGGTCCAAGTTTCGGACCTCCAATGCCGCGATGTTGAAGCGGTTGATGTAGGCCCGTATGGACTCTCCTTCCCTCTGCTTGATGTTGATGAGGGACTCCGAACCTTTTCGGGGACGTCGGCTGCTGACAAAATGGGCCACGAATTGGTGGCTCATTTGGTCGAAGGAGAAGATGGTACCCGACTTCAGTGCCGAGTACCAGTTTCTTGCTGCTCCCTTCAAAGTAGACGGGAAAGCCCGGCACAAGATGGCGTCGGGGGCACCATGAAGCAGCATCATTGTTCGGAAGGCCTCCAGGTGGTCCACCGGGTCCGACGTCCCGTCGTAGCTTTCAAATTGGGGGAGCTTGAAATTCGGCGGGATCGGTTCCTGCATAATCATTTGGGAGAAGGGAGGGTCAGTGCAGATATCCTCACCGTAAGCGGGAGGCGCATGGCGGAGTTCTTCGATCCGCCGGTTCATCTCCTGGAGCCTCCGGTCCAGGAAATCCTCTCGACTTCGAGTCTCGAGGGTCCTTTGACAGAACGGGGGCAGGGATCTCCCAGGGGTGGAGTCGTGGTCCGACTGAGGGCTCTCCACCCTTGGATTCGCCCTCTCGGGAAGGACGGGGCGGCTAGCCCAGGTGGCCCGCCCCACCGTCGGGTTCTGGCATTCCGGAGATGCCCCTTCCGGATGCGCTGACGCCTGCGGCGGCTGCTGCTGCATCGCCTGTACGGCCTCGACGAGGCCCTTGACCTGCTGCGCCAGCAAGTCAAACTGCTCCGCGCCGACCGCCGTCGCCGGAGGGGGAGGAGGAGCTGGCTGAGACACGGGAGGGGAGGCCGGAGCCTGAGATCTGGCCGCGGAGGCCGTGGACCGCCGGGTGGACGCCCTGCGTGGAGGCATCGGGTGTCGATCTCGCGGGGGAGGATTAGGAGTAGATGACGGAGAGATGGCCGGAGGTGGCTCCGTTGAGCGCTCCTTCAAGAACAAGGGTGCTGCGAAGACACAGGGCCCCCCTTCCTCTAGCGCCAATCCTGTTGGTGCAAAAATCCGCCTGCGCCGGAGAAGCTGGAGTTGAGGAAGCCGCGGTCGCCGCCGGGACCTGCAAGGGAAGTCTAAACCGGAGGTGGGGTTGCTCCGGCAAGACCCTCCGACGCTCAAGTCAGTTCTCTGCCTCAACAAGAATGGAGTGCTCGAACGGAGAATTTAGCAGAGTTTTGAGATAAGGCAAAAGAGCTTAAGGAATAACGTATCTGAGTTCCCCCTTTTATAGGCGGGGGAGGCAACGGACTGATGGCGATGTTTGTAACCGCCTGGTAGTGGGCCGCCCATGGTCAGGGGAAATGATTGCGAAAGATAATGGAGCAGGCACGTGGGCATCGCCCCGCCTTGCCACATGGAATCTGTTATGAGGGGTGGAGCAGCGTCCGTCGTCAGGAGAATCGCATGGTATCCGTCGCAGGAGGTGGAGTAGGTCCGCGGCCGTTTTGAGGGCCTGTCAGGGGGCGTGGATCTGTCGATTGAAGCTCAGCAATGGTCGGAGCCGTCGTGAGCGGAGCCCGGCTCCCGTAGGAGTCCGGGCGGAGCTGTTCTGATGTCGGCGGCGGAGTCCGGCTCCCATAGGAGTCCGGGCGGAGCTGTGATGATGGCGGCAGAGCCCGGCCCCCGTAGGAGTCCGGGCGAAGCTGTGCTGATGTCGTCGGTGGAGCCCGGCTCCCGTAGGAGTCCGGGCGGAGCTGCGCGGCAAACAAAGTCAAGGGTGAAGTCCGGCTCTGATAGGAGTCCGGATTGAGCTTACCAGCAATTGATATTGAGAGCGGAGCCCGGCTCCCGTAGGAGTCCGGGCGGAGCTGTTTTGATGTTGGCGGCGGAGCCCGGCTCCCGTAGGAGTCCGGGTGGAGCAGCGCTTGCTGATGGCAGTGGAGCCCGGCTCCCGTAGGAGTCCGGGCGGGGCTGTACTTGCTGATAGCGGTGGTGGAGCCCGGCTCCCGTAGGAGTCCGGGTGGGGCTGTACTTGCTGATAGCGGTGGTGGAGCCCGGCTCCCGTAGGAGTCCGGGCGGAGCTGCGCTGCAAACAAAGTCAAGGGTGAAGTCCGGCTCTGATAGGAGTCTGGATTGAGCTTACCAGCAATTGATATTGAGAGCGGAGCCCGGCTCCCGTAGGAGTCCGGGCGGAGCTGTTTTGATGTTGGCGGTGGAGCCCGGCTCCCGTAGGAGTCCGGGCGGAGCAGCGCTTGCTGATGGCGGTGGAGTCCGGCTCCCGTAGGAGTCCGGGCGGGGCTGTACTTGCTGATGGCGGCGGTGGAGCCCGACTCCCGTAGGAGTCCGGGCGGAGCTGCGCTGCAAACAAAGTCAAGGGTGAAGTCCGGCTCTGATAGGAGTCCGGATTGAGCTTACCAGCAATTGATATTGAGAGCGGAGCCCGGCTCCCGTAGGAGTCCGGGCGGAGCTGTTTTGATGTTGGCGGCGAAGCCCGGCTCCCGTAGGAGTCCGGGCGGAGCAGCGCTTGCTGATGGCGGTGGAGCCCGACTCCCGTAGGAGTCCGGGCGGAGCTGCACTTGCTGATGGTGGTTCCGCCGTGGGTTCCGGCTGTGGGTATTTTATACCCAACAATATTTATATTTTATAATTGATATGATAAAGTACGTATAATTTTTTTACCTTTCAATAGGATACATCCATCGATAATGTACCGATCTAGTCAAAAGAGCTTCCTTTAGAAGATGAACAGCCAGATGCACCATAACATCAAAAAATGATGGTGAAAAAATTTTTTCTAACTTACAAAGAATGAGTACAATATCTTTCTCTGATCTTTCAAGTAAGTTAATCTTCAATTTTTGGCAATACAGTTCTCGAAAGAACACTCTCAGCTCAATCATTGCAGTTTAACCATCACCACCCAAATAATCAGGCATGACCACAGGAAGTAAATGTTGCATCATCATATGAGAGTCATGACTTTTCATGTCGGAGATATTACCGTCGTTGTACCCAACGCACCGTGATACGTTTGAAGTGTTTGCATCAGAAAACTTTATGATTTTGAACTATCCATAAAAATTCTTTTTTTCCTCTCCAAATAGTGAATAATATGCGAGTGGCATAAAAAATCGCTCACCTTGACGAACTAAATGCAACTTCAATCGGATTCTCATTTCCTGCAAATCATGACAAGCTTTTGTATCATCTTTTATTTTTTCTGAAATATTCAATATAGTACTGATGATATTATCATAAATATTCTTTTCAATATGCATTACATCCAGATTATGATGAAGTAGTAGCTGCTTCCAATACGGTAGTTCGAAAAAGATGCTTTGCTTCGTCCTATTCAGCTCAGCTTCAGTATGCTTTCGCTTGCGAGTACCCGATATTTTTTCAAATTGGATGTTTCAATGACTTCAAATTGTTCTAAAATTTTTGCTCTACTTAACTCCTTAGGTGGCGGACGTCGATCGGACTTACCATCAAAATATTGATTATAACGGGTTGTCCAAGAATGATTAGCAGGAAGAAACTGTCGATGACTCATGAAACATATTTTCCATCCGTGCTTTAAATGTAAAGAGGATGCATCTCTATTGCATATTGGATATGCAAGATATCCTTTGGTGCTCCATTCAGATAAATTTTTATATATCAAAAAATTATTTATGGTCCATAGAATCGAAGCATACAACTTAAAATTACTTCGACTCACAGAATCATATGTCTGTACTCCATTTTCCCATAACTCTTTCAGATCATCAATTAAAGATCGTAGATATAAATCAATTTCATTACCTGGTGCTTTCAGACCTGGAATCAACAGAGACATAAAAATAAATAGTTCTTTCACGAACTTCTAAGGTGACATATTATATACAACTAGCATTACAGGCCACATACTGTAAGAGCTACTCAGATTGCCAAAAGGATTAAATCCATCTGTCGCTAGACCAAGCCAGATATTGCACGGGTCACTCGCAAAGTGTGGATACTTTGCATCGAAGTCTTTCCACACCAAAGAGTCGGCCGGATGGCTAAGTATGTTCTCCTTCAAAACCTGCTACTCATATTGCCATCTCATATCTTCAGCTGTCTTTGTGGACGTATACAACCTTTGAAGTTTTGGAATCAATGAAAAATATCTCAAAATTTTTTGAGGGATCTTCTCTGCTTTCTTATTATCGATTTTGTATCTAGGCTCACCACATTTCGGACATTCAATTGCTTATTCGTTATCCCTATAAAATAATATGCAGTCATTTTTGCCGGCATGTATAGGAGTATAGCCAAGGCCCATTTTTTGCATGTATATTTTTACTTCAGAATATGATTTCGGAAGTCTCTCTCCATCGGGTAGAGCTGCTTTAATCAATGTTATAATTTGATCAAATGACTTCTGACTCCAATGGTTCACGATTTTAATATGAAGCAATTTTATCAAAAATTCTAACTTGAAAAATTTTGTACAATTTGGATAGAGTGGCTCTCGTGAATCCCTTACAAGCTTTGCAAACTGTTCAGAAGTCCCTTTTACCTCAAGCCGGATATTATGCTCATAATCAGAATTTCTTTCAGATGCAGTAGTATTCATGCGTACATTTGAACAAGTATCTTGATGTAAATTATCTAACAATTCTTCAATATCACTATATTCGACAGGTCCAGCACCATCAGTACTATCATCTTCAGTATCATTATCATCACGCACCACTTCATTCGGATCATCCTCCCCATGCCATATCCAACAAGTATACTTCTTATCCATACCATATTATAGCAGATGCTCCTTAACAAGTATTATGTGATGATATATCAAATTGACATATCTCTTGCACGGACACTTTATCTGACTAGCACTGTCAGCCTTATACCGTGCAAAGTCAATAAAATCTCGAACTCTTTTTTGATGTTCAGGCAAAAAAATATCTCTAGCATTCATCCAACTTTTATTGATATTCATCTAATAACAAACACAAAATCATTAACAATCAAAATAAAGTTTAGTGGTATTTTGGATCCCGATCTGAATTTCAGACTGAATCGCTTTCAAATTCTAGCTAAAATCCCGATCCGGATCCAGATCCATATCACTTGATACAAAATGCATGATCCTATCCTTTTCAAATCATTACTAACAGGTGTGGTCCTATCCCATTTAGAAAAATAATAATCTTATTATTGTTATTAGTAGATATTTCATCTCATTTTCATGAAAATTTCGTCAGCATCTCCCCATGGTTCTCCAAGTATACGATATGGATACGGTGCCTAGGCACCCTATCCACCATATACTCGGAGAATAATGGACAGATAACTATTGAATACCACATAATGAAATGAAATATCAACTATTAACAACAATAATATTATTACTTTTCTAAAAAGCTCGAATACGGGACATCCAAGTTTCGATTTCGATAAAGATCAAAACTTGAATGGAAATCTATGACTCAATATAATTTAAGTACCATCTTTGAACATGCATTCGAAGATAGATTTCTAATTTATCAAAAAAGAATAACTTCGTATTGAAATTTTTTTATTAAAAATTTCAATAATTTTTTTAAAAATAAGAATATTTTTTTATTTATAATTTCAGTAGCATACAAAATAGTATATAAAATAATTTAATTATAACAAATAACAGCAATGTGCATTGTATTAGTGAAAAATAATTAGTCAAATAATTAAATAATTTCAGCAGTAACACTAAAAAATAATATGCAATAATTATATTAATTTCAGCATTATATTTCATCCTCATGAAGACCTGACCTGACTCGCCCCATCCCAACCCCACCTGCCCTAGCCCGGCCCGACACGGATCGGACCGGACCCGACCTGACTCCACCCGATCCACCCCAGCCCGACCTGACCCAGCCCGACCCACCCCATCCCAGCTCGAACCGGAACTGACCCGACCCAGACCCTACCATCCCCGACCAGCCCCATCTAGGCCTGACCCGCCCCAGCCCGATCGGACCTGACCCGGCTCCACCCGACTAGCCCCAGCCCGACCCGACCCTGACCTGACCCACCCCGCCCCAGCTCCGCCATCCCCGGCCCCAGTCTGACCCGACCTGGCTCCACCCGACCCGCGCCAGCCCAACCAGACCCTACCCGACCGGCCCCATCTAGGCCCGACCCACCCCAACACAAGCCCAACCCATCCGAACCCACGTGTGCCCAGCCCGCAGGCCCCGCAGCCCACAGGCCATGCATACCCAGCCCATCATCCCCGGCACAGTCACGCCTCGGCTCGCCATTGCCAGCTCCGGCTCTAGCTCCCCGGCCCCTCCCTGGCCCACCGTCGCCAGCCCGACCCGTAGGCCCCGGCACAATCACGACCCGACCCCATTCTGGCTCACCATCGTCGGCTCTGACTTAGGCTCGGTGGCCCTGACCCTGGCCCTGACCTCTCCCCAGCCTGCCGTCGCTGGCCCCGGCACACCCGGCACACAGGCCCCGGCACGCCATGGCATGCAAACCCCACGTGGTCGCAACCCCCAGGCCCGCAAGCCGCACGTGGTAGTGGCCCGCCGTCCTAGCCCAGGCACGCCGTCGCCGGCACACCGGCCACAGCACGTCGGCCCCGTGCCATTCCCTATCCCCATCCCCGACCCGAACCCCCCCAAAAAAAAAAGAAGAGTCGACATTGCTGGCTCTGGCACCGGCTCGCCGTCCCCAGCCCACCATCGCCGTCGCGGCCCGCAGGCCCCACATGGCCGTGGCCTGCCGTCCCGACCCCAGCACGTTCTCCGTCCCCGACCGAAACCCACCCCCCCAAAAAAAATAGAGATGAAGTCGACTTAACTCGACGGTGGTGGCGGTGGTGGTGGCGGCGGAGGAAACCAAAGGCATGCGGGATGCCGGGGGGGAGGAAGCTCGTGGGAGGGAGAGGAAGCCGAACTGCCGGGGGGGACGAGGAAGAAAAATGGGTTTCTGATGGGAGTTGATGAGACGCGGGGTATTAGCGACGTAAATTTTCATTGCTAATAATCAATTTTTATCGTAAATAATTCAAATAAAAAATATTTACGATGAAAAATTAATTTTCGTTGCTAATAATTTCTGCCAAAAAAATTTTTTTTCGTTGGAAAAATTCAGCCCCGGGAAAATATTATTGACGACAAAAATTTGCTATTATGTCGCTAATTACATAATTAGCAACGAAAAATTTTTTCATCGCTAATAACTAATAAAAAATATTTTTTTATTTAAAAAAAAATTCTCCTGATCAAGTTTTGTTCCCCGTATTATTTTCTTCCATCATTTTTCATTTATCTCTTAGCCACAATAATGCAATAATATATGTATATATGTGTGTGTATGTATATATAGCTGATGTAGTAAATATATCAACTTTTCAGAATATTTTAGTAATGAAATGGATGAACTATGGTAAGAACAAAAATTTGCAACAATTCTGCTGCTTCTCATCGATAGTCATCTCGATGAAGTATGGGTGATGCAGTGCAAGCGTCCACTCCTCAAGGGCCTATACCACCACCTATTATAGAGGACCCATAACAATTCAATGATCTAATTCAACAGGTCCAAGCATTGACCAACACTGTTCAGCATTTACAGCAAACCACAGAGCAATGACAACCCCCGCAAAATGCTCCTAAAACTGTGCCCTCTCCGTGTAGCCAGCAAAATTGCTTCTAGAGAATCTTTCTCGAGGTGTGCATCATTCTGCCCTGATCGATCGGCAATCACCGTCCCATCAGGGTACAGGCATGAAGAATAATGCCAACATTATTCGGTCTCCTCCAATGGAGATTCGACCTTGGGCTACTCTCCATACCTCACAAAATCTCATCGGAAAGAGGATTTCGAGCAAAAAGTCCAAAAGATCGAACGCCATCTGGGCGAGATTCAAATGGACAGCCAAAGGAATGACGACATCCTCAGCTTCAATTTCTAACCATCCTTCTCTTGATCCATCCTTCAAGAATTAATTTTGGATTGGTTCAAGATGCCACAGATAGAGCCTTATAAAGATTGAGGATCAGGGATATCTTAACATTCTACATACTTTTCTTGTGCACATATTATTTTTTAAAAACTATTTAATATTTATTTTTATAAATATAAAAAATTTACTATAATATATCTAAACATCCTTCAATAGAAAAATTTTCATCGCTAATAATCTGTAATTTATGAATTTTTAAAATTTTTTATTTTTTTTAAATATTAGCGATGAAAAATTTTCATCATAAATAGTGATTATTTATGATGAAAATATATTTTTCATCATAAATATATGTTATTTACAATGAAAATAGAGTTTTCATCATAAATAATTTATAATTTATAATTTTTTTATTTTTTTATTTTTTTCTCATTTATTAGTGAGAAAAATTTTTCATCATAAATAATAGAGTATTTATGATAAAAATTAATTTTTTATCATCAATATTCGATTATTGATGATGTTAAATCTTCATCACAAATAATTTATAATTTTTGAATTTTTAAAATTTTTTATTTTTTTATTTATTAAAGATGAAAATATTACATCGTAAATACTAGAGTATTTATGATAGAAAATTAATTTTCATCACAAATATACAAGTATTTGTGACATAATATTTTCATCATAAATAATCTATAATTTTTAAATTTTTAAATTTTTTTATTTTTTTGCACATATTAGTGATAAAAAAATTTTATCGTAAATAAAATATATTTATGATAAAAATTTTATTTTCATCATCAATAATCCATCATTTATAATGTAATATTTTTATCATAAATAATCTATAATTTTTAAATTTTTAAAATTTTTTATTTTTTTTCAAATATTAGTGATAAAAATTTTTCATCATAAATATTAGAGTATTTGTGATAAAAAATTAATTTTCATCATAAATATGCAAGTATTTATGATGTAATATTTTCATCATAAATAATCTAAAATTTTTTGAATTTTTAAATTTTTTTATTTTTTTACACATATTAGTGATGAAAAATTTTTATCATAAATAAAATATCTTTGTGATGAAAATTTTATTTTCATCATCAATAATCTATCATTTACAATGTAATATTTTTATCACAAATAATCTATAATTTTTAAATTTTTAAAATTTTTTATTTTCTTTCAAATATTAGCGATAAAATTTTTTTATCGTAAACACTTAAGTATTTTAGACAGAAAATGAGTTTTCATCAAAAATATGCTTGTATTTGTGACGTAATATATTCATCATAAATAATCTATAATTTTTGAATTTTTAAAATTTTTTATTTTTTTTACATATTAGCGATGAAAACTTTCTATTGTAAATAATATTAATTTATGACAAAAATTTATGTTTCATCATGAATACTCTATTATTTATGACATTATATTTTCATTGCAAATAATCTTTAATTGTTGAATTTTTAAAATTTTTTATTTTTTTTAAATATTAGTGATGAAAATTTTTCATCATAAATAACATATATTTGTGATAAAAATTTAATTTTTATTGTAAATACTTTCATTATTTATGATGAAACTATTTTCATAGCTAATATTTGAAATTTTAAAATTAAAATAAATATTTTACTATTTATGATGATTAATTTCATCATAAATAATATATATTTACGTCAAAATTTTATTTTCATCACAAATATGAAGATATTTACGATGAAAAATTATTTTCATTGTAAATAAATAATTATTAGCAATAAATTTTTATTTTCATCGTAAATATCCTTATTTGCGATGAAATATATTTCTGTCGCAAATAAATTCATCGCAAAAAGTGATATTTCTTGTAGTATTTTTTTTATTTCTCTTCTTTCTTTTTGTTGCAATATCGACATCATCACCTAGATTAACGATCCTGGGTGGGGGTTCCGTATTCAACACTCATGAGAGATCCTTTCCAACAAGTGATATCAAAGCACATGGTTGTCTAGATTGTAGTAGTATTGATCAAGATTGAAGAAGATGGAGAAGACAGGCTCAATCAAGATGAAGATCAATCGATATGATGGGAAGAGCATTTTTTCTCTACGACAAGTGAGGGTAAAAGATATGCTCATCCAACAGGGATTGATCGATACTCTCTTATGCAAGAAGAAGCTAGAGGAGAAGCTAACTACCATAGAAAAAAAAGATTGGAGGTGGCTCTAGACGTAAGCAGTGAGTATGATCCACTTATACTTGGTAGATGATATTGTGATCTATATGCTTAGCTAGACTTTTCTACGGTGATGTGAACGAAGCTCGAGGAGATATATATGGTGAAATCACTCACCAACGCTCTCTTTCTTTGGAAGTAGTTTTACCAACTACAAATAAGAAAGGGGCAGAGCATGTAGGAGTATCTCAGTAACTTTCAGAAAATCCTCACCGATCTCCTCAGCATTGGTGAGAAGATTGAGAAGAAGATCAGGACGTTAGTCTTGCTTTCATCGATCACTTCTTTCTTTTTTTGAGTCTTTGGTGACTGTTTTTCTTGTAGAAAAGAGCACCATCAAGATGGATAAAATCACTTCTATACTTCTTTAAAATAAGATTCTCAAACAAGAGAACTGAGCTTCGAGTTCAGATGGTGACTCGGCTATGATGATGATTGGAGGAGGTGGTGGCAGAGGATGAAGTGTTGCCCAAAAATGGTTATCCAAGAAGGGGGTGAATTGGATATTAAGAAAAAAAAATTAAATGATACTTATGCATATTATACTACTTAAGTGCTTAATGAAACAAGATATAAAATGTGCAGTAAATGAGAATAGTAAAGTAAAGGCACACAATCACAAACATAATGATTTTCTAGTGATTTAGCACCAAGCTCAGCACCTATGTCCACTTCCTAAGTAAACCACTTAGAAATTCAACTATAATCACTAAGCTTGATTATAGTCAGATTATTTTTCTTGGATTCACAATCCAATCTAGTTGGTTTTGACCTAGGCTCACCAACCAGAATCTTACAATGATTATTTTCTCAGACTAACAATCAACTCTGATTGATTTTAATCTTGACTCACCAATCAAACTAATACAATGTCCAACTTAAGACTTGGACCAACCAAGTTTTTCACTCCAAAAAACTTGAAATTAAACACAATTAAGATAACAATAAAAGTTCAAAAAATAAACACAATAAGGCATAAGAGAAGAAAATCTAAATTGCTAGCTGATTGCTTGACTTCTTCTCCTTGAATGCTTGAGAGATGTGGATGAAGATCTTCAATGCTAATTCCCTGACTTCTCTCAGCTTAAGGATAGTGGAAGGACACAAAGAAATTAGTAAAACACTCCTTCCTTTCACTATTCAGCTCACAAACTGAAAATCACTTCCAAGCTCTTCTCTAGGGTTCAAAAAGATACTCTTCAATGCTCCAAAATTTTTTTTATATAATACTAATATTTTTCACCATTTAAAATCATCTAAAGATCCTCTGAAAAGTATTTTACCCATTGGAGATATGAAAATAGCCATTGTAGGGTGCATGAGATAAAAAGCTGTATTTTTCAAAAACTAACCATTACAGACATTGGGTTGGCTCAGTTTTTCTCTGAGTCGGCTCAGTCCTTCACTGGGTCAGCTCAGTTCTTTGTTGGATCGGCTCAGTCGCAGTAGGCTGAAAAATGAGCTTCTATCTTTGGATGTATTCTTAGACTTGGTCGGCTATCTTTCTAGCTGAGTCGACTAAGTTGCTCATTGGATTGGCTCAGTTGAAGACTGGATCGGCTAAGTCGCCTAGATCTTAAATTTTAACTTTCTATGCTTTCTATTTTCTGTATTCCATCAAACTGAATCAGCTCAATTTGTGTGCCAAGCATGCCAAATGTTACTTTTCAGTCTTTCTTCTCCAATTTAATTTTTAGGCTAGACTTGTCTTCTAAACTTGATTTGTTTCTCATTAAAACTCCTTGAAGGGTATATTTAATCTAGAGTTTCATCACTAGGATCTTGGGTAGTGATTCTTTATTTGAATGTTGGAAAATACTTGAAAATTATGAGTTTCTTGAAACTTAAAACTACACATCCTCATAAACATTGTTAGAAACTTAATAATTTATACTCAACTACTTTTGTTATCATCAAAATCAATCCAGGATCAATAAGAAGGGGCAAAGGATCATAAGGTGGGCGGTCCAAGTCCACGTCAAGGGACTACAGCAAGATTAGATGCTACAGGTATGATGAGTTGGGACATCGAGTCAGAGATTGCCTACAGCTCAGAGATCGAATGAAGGCTACTGCGACGGCAGTCCATAGTAGCGACAGTCATGAGATCGATGATGTGCTTATAGTTTTAGATGAGATATCTACTTCTTTAACCCAGTAGATTTTAGATTCTATATTTTTGCATCATGTTTGTTGTAGAAAGAAACTATTTGACTCCTTAGAGAGCAATGAGGACACTGTTCATCTGTCGGATGGATCGAACTATGTGATCAAGGACATTGGGACTATCAGCTTACAAACTCATGATAGAGCAGTAAAAAAATTGGATGAGATCTGATACATATCCAGTTTCAAAAAAAATCTAATTTTACTGAGCAGACTAGATCCAAGCAGCTATAGATGTTGAGCTAATAATGAAATCTTGAAGATTTTACATGGCAGTAGGGTTATGTTGAAGGAGAAGAGGTATAAAAGACATTACCTCCTGACAAAGAGCTCAGTGCGAGATGAAGCTCTAGGTGCAGATGGATTGAGCACGAGATGAGAGACTCAAAAGAATGACAGACGATATCGTAGGATGATGTTTCTATTACTGCAGGAGGCTACCTCGAGCAAATCTAAGGTCAGGCAGATCATAGCACATAATGGAGATAGGATCAAGCGACCTATCTCTAATCCCATATTTGTCCATTCATGAGCACTCAGCATTTGTCCTAGGACATGGAGGTGAGATGAATTAGAAGCTCTCAAAGTTATGTGGAGGCCGAATGTCGAGTCGAGATGGAAATTGTTGAGTTTTAACATCTCGAATTCGACCCACAGCAAAGAAATCCACAGCAGAGAATAGCATGCATGGCCTGGAGGCATGGCCCGCATGCCCACTAGCACCTGCGGCCCATAGGCCTGCAGCGTGCGTGGCCCACAACGCATAGGCCACAACGTGGGTGGCCCATAGTGCATAGGCTGCAGTGTGCGGGCACACGGATGCATGCAACCCAAGATGCATGTGAGTGCACATAGCCCAACCAGATGCACGGCCTAGGATGCGTGAGGGCATCCACCCACACGATACACGCACGATCTACCACACGCCTGCAGCAGGAGTTGCGGTCCACGGGTCGCACATGGACTACTGTGGTCTAGAGCCTATTTCTCATGGCTCACGCATGCACGGACGAGCGTGCGACACATGACATGCATAGGGAGGATTTGGTCCACAGTGAGCATGGTCCACTTATGGTCCAGAGGTAGAAGTGTGAAATCGGATGGCTAGCATTTTGATGCGGGTGTGATCAAACAGTTTGGCCTCATTTTTTTATGTGGTTTGGATTTGGATTCCTAGCAGTACTCGATTTTGGATTTTTAAAAGAGGCCTGATAGTCTGTGGGCAATGTCTAGTGGTACAGAACAGCTTGTGGAGACAGAGGTAGCGGCTAGAGAGTCTGTGGAGCAACGGAGGGTCTCCTTTGGGGTTTTTTGTGAGAGAATTGTAAGGATTGAATGCTTCTTGTTGAGAGAGAAAGATTGATGTATGAGAGTTGAGAGGGTATATTCTCCTCTTGTATTTGTTCTTTCTTTCATAGTGAAGTTTGCATGTCCCATGGAGGCAAGTCTTAAACTGATCTACGTATTTAACTTTATTTTTTTTATTTTTTTTCTTCTTTCATATTTTGATATCGACAGCATCACCTAAGTTAGCGATCTTGGATGGAGGATCCATATTCTACACTCATGAGGGATCCTTCCCCCTATAGAACCCTATAAGAGGACCCTCATAAGCACGGCTCGTCCTATCAAAACTAGCCAAGCTCAAAACCTCGATCGATCAAGAAGTGAGGGGTAATCCTATAAGAGCACCCTTAAAAGCATGGCTCATCCTATCAAAACCAACTGAGTGCAAACCTTGACCGACTAAGAAGCGAGGGGTCACCCCATAAGAGGACCTTTGGAAGCACCGTTCATCATGTTAAAACCAGTTAAGCCCAAAACTTCGACTGACCAAGGGGTAATCCTATAAGAGGACCATTGGAAGCATGGTTCATCTTGCTAAAATCAGGTGAGTCCAATACCTTGGCCACTCAAAAAGTAAGGGATAACCCTATAAGAGAACCCCCGGAAGTATAGCTTGTCCTGCCAAAATCAGTCGAGCCTAAAATCTTAGCCGACTAAGAAGCAAGGGATAATCCCATAAGAGGACCCTCAAAAACACAGCTCGTTCTATCAAAATTAGCATAGCCCAAAACCTCAACCAACTGAGAAGCGAGGGGTAAACCCATAAGAGCACCCTCAAAAGCACAATGATCCTACCAAAACTAGTGGAGACCAAAATCTTGGCCGATCGAGATGCAAGGGGTAACCCTATAATTTTTTGGGGACCCTCGAAAGCATGGCTTGTTTTGTCAAAACTAATCGAGCACAAAATCTTGACCGATCGAGAGTAAGAGATAACCCGATAAGAAGACCCTCGACAGCATGACTCATCCTATCAAAACCAGTCGAGCCCAAAATCTCGACCAATCGAGAAGCAAAGGGTAACCCTATAAGAGGATCCTCAAAAGTATGGCTCATCCTATCAAAACCAATTGAGTCCAAAATCTCGATCAGCCAAGAAGTGAGGGGTAATCCTATAAGAGGATCCTCAGAAGCACAATTCATCTTACCATAACCAGTCGAACCCAAGACCTCAGCCACTCGAGGATTGAAGCTAGGGTAACCCCATTGGAGAATCCTCAGACCTGTGGCACCTCATAGTGATGCAAGCCTAGCTAAAATACTTGGGATGAACGTCATTTAGTGAAGGTTGGATCAAGGAGCATGGTTCGTAACAAAATGAGCCAACCTTGGAAACTCAGCCACCCAAGAAACCAAAAGTGACTCCATAAGCAGATTTTGTACGATAGCGAGTCGAGCTCTAAGAGGTGGAAGTAGAATTGTGAAAGTTAGTTTGACTCAGCAAACAATCACTTCAACAACTAATCTCCACCAAATGCAGAAGAGTCGAGGTACAAGACTTCAAAAATGTGCGATGGGTGAGTCACCAATTCAATATGACATTTGAAAGATGGAGATTCTGACTAGTAGTTTAGTTTGGCATCTTTCGGTAGGGTCAAATGACTTGAGCTAAGAAGATTGGTTCATATATTGACCAAAGATTAGAAAAAAGACTTCCGCAAGTAACACTACTTTATGAGGAAAGGTACTTTTTTCTTCAAATGTCTAAAAATATCTATAGACAAGCTAACTATAAACTAAGTTCGAGATAACCGAACCAAGATTAGAAAAAGAGAGAAAAAAAAAAAGGAAGCTTATGCTTCAATCAGAGATGCACCATGTTCAGCTTGGCTAGTAGCTTCATTGACTTGACCTGCCGCCTCCTTGGTAACGACAACCTCCGATAGGGGGAATCTGAAGATCTTGTACTCCTCAGGGGTCGGGTCAAGAAGGAGGCTCAGCAGGTCATTGCCGTCATCGGACAAAAAGGTAAGGTCTAGGTTGGGGTAGTGATATATGACCTTAGCCCAGCACTCCTGGATGCCAACCATGGAAGACTCCATGAGGATCTCATCCTTCTCCTTTGCAAACTCCTTTGAAATTTGGAAGTCCTCCATAGCCTTCTGAGTTGACTCGACCACTCTCACTTTGACAACCATGAGTTTTCCTCTGATTCTTCAGCTCCTCCTTCCAGTGCCCAACCTCTGCCACAACCTTGATCAGGATGACCTATGCCTTATGTTGGGAAGGATACCTCAAGAGTGCGAAATATGGATCCTCACCTAAGATCGCAACATCGATAATGATGTCGATACCATAAAAGAAAGGAAGAATAGAGATGCACAAAAGATACAATCAAATAATATGGATCAGCTCAAGATTTACCTCCACGGGGCATGCAACTTTACTAAGAGAGAAAAAAAATCATAAATACAAGAAGAGATCACACTCTCTCAATTCTTATACATCAATTTTTCAACAAGAAGTACAAGAACATCACAAAGCTCTCAACCTCCAAGAGACTCTCTAGCTATCACCCTCTGTGATACTCAGGCCATCTGCTCCCTTTTAAAGATCCTAAAACTATATCCAAATCGCGTTCATCATGTACAAGACTCTTGTTAAGACTCCAGATCCAAAATGAACCGTTTGATCACACCCACATACACTCGTAGTCGCAGTCGCTCGATCGCATGCACCCGCACATAGACCGCATCAAGCATAGTGTGTGGACCACACCTCAAGCGGTCATGCCTATGGGCTGCATGCCTATGGGCCTGCATGCCTACGGGCCTATGAGTGTGGGCCTGAATGCCATGGGCTTCTCCATCTTGGGTCTCACTACTGTGGATTGAATTCGAGGTGCCAAAATCCAACAATCTCCATCTCAACTCGATATTCGATCTCCACATAAGTTTGAGAGCTCATGAATGGTCTCACTCCCATGCCTTAGGGCAAATGTCTAGTTACTTATGGATGGACAAACATGAAAGTCGAGCTAGGTTATTCGATCCCATCTCGATCATGTGCTATGACCTGCCTAACCTGAGAGCTACTCGAGATAGCATCCTGCAGTAATAGGAACTTCACTCTGTGATGTCACTTATCATCCTCTCGAGTCTCCCATCTCGTACCTAATCTACCTATATTTGGAGCTCCATCTTGTGCTGAGCTTTCTGCCAGGAGGTAGTGTCCTCCACACTTCTTTCTCTTCAAGACAATCTTACTGCCATGCACAACCTTCAGAACTACATCATCAGCTCTCTATCTGTAGCTGCTTGAATCTAATCTGCTCAGTAAAATTAGGTAACTCTTGAAATTGGATATGTATCAAACTTCATCCAACTTTCTCACTGCTCTATCATATGTCTGCAAGCTGACTGTCCCAATATCTTTGATCGCATAGTTCGATCCATCCGATAAATGAATAGTATCCTTACTATTCTCTAGAGAGTCAAACAATTTCTCTCTACAACAAACATGATATGAGCAAGCCAAATCTAAAATCCACTAAGAGAAAGAAGTAGATACCTCGTTAGAGACCATAAGCACATAATCAGTCTCATCAGTGTCACTACCATGGACCGCCACCACAGTAGTCTTCATCCGATCTCTAAGTTATGGGCAATCTCTGACTTGATGTCCCAACTTATCATATCGATAATATCTGATCTTACTAAAGTCTCTCAACTTGGATCTGAACTGCCCGCCTTGCGATTCTCTATCACTTCATCCTTTGCCACACCACCTTCAGTCATCGCCAAAGTCGAGTCACTGTTTGAACTCGATGCTCAATTTTTCCATCTAAGAATATCATTCTGGAGAAATACAAAAGTGACCTCATCCATCTTGATGGTACTTTTTTTCACAAAAAGAGCAATCATCAAAGACTCAAAAGAAGGGAAAAGCGAAGAAAGCAAGAGTAACACTCTAGTCTTCTCCTCAATTTTCTCATCAATGCTGAGGAGATCAGTGAGAATCTTCTGAAAGTTATAAAGATGCTCTTATACGCTCTGCCCCTCACTTATCTGAAGTTGCTAGAATTACTTTCAGAGAAAAAGAATATTGACGAGTGACTTCGTCATATACATCTCCTCGAGCTTCATCCATATTACTGTCAGAAAAATCTCACTAAGCACATGGATCATCACATCATCTATCAAGTACAAGTGGATCATGCTCATTGCCTGCATCTGAAGCTGCTTTCAATCCTTCTCCTCCGTGGTAGTCGACTTCTCCTCACATAAGAGAGCATCAATCAATCCTTGTTGGATGAGCACATCCTTTATCCTCGCTTGCCATAGAAAAAAATTACTCTTTTCATCATATCGATTGATCTCTATTTTGGTTGAGCTTGTCTTCTCCATCTTCTTCAATCTCGATCAACACCACCATAACCTGACAACGTAGCTCTAATACCACTTATCAAGAAGGATCCCTTAAGAGTGCAGAATATGGATTCCCATCCAAGATCGAAATGCCAATGATGATGTTGATACCACAAAAGAAAGAAAGAATAGAGATGCATAAAAGATACAATCAAAAAATATGGATCGGCTCAAGGTTTACCTCTATGGGGCATGCAACTTTACTATGAGAGAAAAAAATTTATAAATATAAGAGAAGATCACATTCTCTCAACTCTCATACATCAATCTCTCAATAAGAAGCACAAGATCCTCACAAAGCTCTCAACTCTCAAAGAGACTCTCTGGCCACCACCCTTTGTAATACTTAGATCATCCACCCCCTTTAAAGACCCTAAAATCATATCCAAATCATGTTCATTGTGTACAAGACTCTTGTTATGACTCTAGAACCAAACTAAACCATTTGATCACACCCACATGCACTTGTAGCCACTCAATCGTGCGCACTTGCACCTGGACCACATCTTGGACTGCATGAAGCGTGGTGCGTGGACCGCCCCTCGTGCGGTCATGCCTGCGGGCCTGCGCACTTGCGAGCCTACACATGTGGGCCTGAATGTTGTGGGCTTCTCTATCTTAGGCCTCACTATTGTGGGCTGAATTTGAGGCACCAAAATCCAACACTTTCTTCTCAGCCCTCTCCACCTCAAAAGTCATCTCCTCAACCATGTCTACCTTCTTTTGGACCTCAACCATCTCCAACCTCGCCACCTTGGCAGCATTCAAGAAGTACTCTAGGTGGTGGGCAAGCTGAAAAAAGGAGGAAAAGGAGCAAAAGTCAGCCGACCAGTTCCAAATGATCAAAATAAAAACTCAAGTGAGAAGGTCGGTATCGTTTGCCTGGATGGAGTCATAGGCATTAGTTCGACGAAAACTGGAGCCTGACTCTAATTTCTTCGCATCAACTGGAAGAAGATCCTATGAATGAGATCCCAAGTTACTCGTCAGCTCCCTAACATGGAGTCTAACGAAGGCCGAACTGTGCTGATACACAACCCCTGCTTGGCCTCTATAGGGGCTAGGGTCAGTGTCGAATTTGAGGTATCAGAAGTTTGCTGGGAGGCCCCTTCATGTTGGGGGACTAATGAAGTGCTAGGTCAGGGTGGGAGTGCTACCCCAGGAAGAAGGACCTTCACTGGGCTGACCACCATCACCTCAGGGTCAAAGAAAGGGGCTCCAAAAAATCTCTAAGGTGGGGCCTCAATCGGGCGCGATACAATTCAAGCAGTCGAAGCTTCAGCATGAGGGTGCTTGGATGACTCCTTGATGGTGCCCAAGGCCCTCTTCTTCTTCTACACCACCCTGTGCAACTTTTCAAATCCTTGATCCTCATCCCTGCAAATAGCCGAGGCAAATATGTTAGAATAGATGATAATAACGAAAATAAAAGAAAAATAAGATAAAACTTAAGAAATGGCAATCACCTCATGGGTTGACCTGGCTGAGGCCGATCTTGTATAGGGTCAGCTTAGATAGTAGCTCTTTTCAAGGAAGAACCTTCTACACGAGCAGTCTTCACATCTCGACACTCAACATCACCTAAAGATGGGGCTCGGATCACTGAATTTTGAGGTTGACCCCATTAGATAAAACACTAGCCCTTGAAAAAAGAAATAAAGAAAAATCTCTCCTTCCATTCATGGATGGAGGGAGTACCTCAGATCAAGCTACGCGCTCTTTAAGGTGAGAGGTACCACCAATTCTGCTCCATTAGATGCTTCTTAAAAGTCAAAAAAGCCTAGAAGAGGAGGATGGTAGATTGGATACTGACTAAAAAGCAAAGGATGGTGAAGCCCATAATGAGTCGCCATGAGTTCGGCACTACCAAGCTCTAGGCAATTTCAAGAGAATGAAAAAGATGAATGAAGCAAGGGTAAAAGGGTAGCCTTAGGTCAGCTTTAAGGGTCTCCTCACAAGGATCGAGCTGATCTCGTGGCAGATCATAGATCCTATTGCTTTGGCCTGAGGCCTCCAGCTAATACTCAGCTGGTATTTGGAACTGAGCATGGATTAGCCCCAAGTCCTCAAGGGTGAGGTCATACTGAAAGTGCCTAGGGCCGATGACTTCTTTATCTTTGACCTCAAACTCCTCAGAGTCATACTCCAAAGAAGAGGATGACTCCCAACTATGAGATGGTTCCTGGTCGAAGGAAAAATATAGAGCATGGGGCTGATCCAAAGTAGGACTAACCTCAGATGGCTGATCGGAGCTCTTGCCGAAAGATTATCGAAGACTATCGAGAGTGCACTAGAAAATGGCTGCGTTTTCATCAAAAATCACCAGACCCAGGAACAATGCAAAGGAACTGGGGTCAACTGAGACGGGCCATTGTTTATAGATAGTGGGGATGGCTAAGATCCGATGTCGGCTCCGATTGAGCCGTGGGATGCTCGACACATGTTGGCTCAGGATTGGCTGAGCCGAGTTTCTATGAATGCCCACCATCATGTCCGAGGTATGCGATGGTTCATTTCAACCAACTAGCCATTGCCATGTGTCTAAGCATTAGTGAGCACAATATGAATCGAGCGGAGGTAATTGCTATTTTGTTCAATGCTTTTACTCTCCTCACCCAATCTATCAGTAGTTCGGACTCGAGAGTGGGGGACATCTATTTTGGGATGACGATTTATCTTAGCTATGCCCAACATTATTTAAACCTCGGCTCTATGGCGACTTTGTTAGCTGAGACTATGCCAAGCTGAGATAAGAAGCCAAGATTCATGGTGGCAGTTATATACTAAGTAATTATTTTATCTACCCCACATTCGAGATATACTCTAGAACAAACAAATAACAGTTCAACTCAGCTAGATAAGGCAAATGTAGCATAATTCTCTCTACCATTCCTACCTATATTTCCAAAAATAGCTAGCTACCCCATCTATAAATAGAGGGCATAGAGGATTTCTAAGGAAGCTCTTAAGCCAAATTCTTTCCCTCGGGTCAAACTCTTTCCCTTCTTTCCATTGTTTTCTAGTGATTGACTTAGGCGTTGGAGGGTCTCCACAAGAAGCAACTCCGATCAAAGACTTGATTTGCAGGTTCTCTCCTATTCGACGTGGAATCAAGCTTCAACCATCCCAAATCTATCTGCTCCAGCACCAAGTCAAATGCCAGCAAAAATAGTCATCATCCACTATCGCTAGCCATCTAAATAGTCTCCCAACTTTCATTTTAGATATAACCATTTATGGAACAAAAATTAGAGTTCTAGCTCTTCTTGAACCGATCCAATCAATCAACCAAGTCTCCTACATTATTCCTATGGATCTTAAATAATTAATACCAGATCAATATCACATGATATTAAACTTACCAAAAAATATGTATGAATGAAATAAAAGAAATTTATCAATGCCTTAAAAACATATCTCTTGCATAATACATGATTTTGTTAGGGCACCGATTCCAACACTAGATTCTTTTAATGAAATAATTTGGAAAAGTGGTCTTATTCTTCCCTTGGTCATCCAAGGCTTCGGTCAGAGTAGTTAGGGTGCACTCAGATCCATCATTTTGCCTCTGTGCCTAGGTAGCTCGGAGACCAAACTGAAGTTTGACATGATTAATGCCGATACATCATACCTGGTG
The DNA here is from genome assembly GCF_000442705.2 of Elaeis guineensis. NCBI lineage: Eukaryota > Viridiplantae > Streptophyta > Magnoliopsida > Arecales > Arecaceae > Elaeis > Elaeis guineensis. Next base: position 112,133,237 of record NC_025997.2, on the reverse strand, counting down.
AAGACAGAGGCTAATGGTCGAAGTGGCCAGAAGTAATTCCCAAAATTAGGAGGATGGCTGGTCCATTTTATTATGTTTGCTGTAGGTGCGAGCCCATTTCCGTCCTATTTATCAATAAATTGTAGAAATACGTCAATTTTTAGAGAGATTCGGATCTTCATGACATTAAATTAGTATAATTATTTCTTTGCGGTATGTTCGCTCTCCTTTTCCTAGGTTGACGGTAAGAACTTTTTCTTTTTCCATCCTTTTTTATTAATTATTTTTTATTTTTTACTTTTTTGTGTGTGGGGTATGGAAGCAAGTCATCTTATTCCAAGGATATAGTCAAAATCTATCACAGTCACATAACCAGCACCAAAATGTTATTTTTAACTAGAAGATTTTGCACAAAAAAGAAAAGATCTGCTTTATTATTGATTTTGCAAGAAAATATTAAGGGTGCAATTTGGTTATAATTTTTGATTTTTAATTTTTAATTTTTAAAAAATATTTTTTATTTTTTTTTATTTTTACTATTGAATAAAAATAAAAAAATAAAAAATATGTTTGATAACTATGTTGCTATAAAGCAAAAAATAATATTTGGAGACGGCAAGTGAAGAGTTCGATGGTGGAGAAGGGTTCAAAAAGGGAAGGAGAAGGAGGTAGAGAGGTAAAGAGCTCGACGAGGGAGAAGGATTTGGATTTTTTACTTTTTGATTTGACGTTTTAAATATACGGAAGTAAAAAAATAAAAAAATAAATTTTAAAAAATAAAATATTTTTATTTTACATAAAAAGTAATTATTTTGATTTTTTTAGATTTTTACTTTTTACTTTTCATGATTTTATCAAATATTATTTTTTATTTTTTATTTTTTAAAAATTAAAAAATAAAAAAAATATATTTTTTTAATGACTAACCAAACGCATCCTAAATAAGCTATAGATTATAGTCTATAGAAATCTGTATTTGATATTCAATTTATATGTAATGGTAAGAAAGAGCACCATACCGGGGAGCAGGTCGTGTAGCTCGCGCTCCCGCCTGTATCAGACGTTTAATAAAATATGTGTGTTGCCTACCTTTTACTTGGACACGGATAAAAATCGTGCACACACTCCTACTTGTATATGTTATTCTACAAAAATGAATCCTAACTTTTCCCCGCAAAATAAATAACTAGAGAGAGTTTTTTTTTTTAATGTAAATTAACTTTTCATGATAAAGAAAATAATAGCCATTTTCCTTGAGGAAAAAAAAGCTGCTACCTGACCATTTCAGTCCCATACTGATTCTATTTGGGTGCTTTTGCTACAATGTGGAATATACACACAAGGACAATGAAACAGAACTTTTAAAGAAAATAAATAAAGATATCAATTAATGTAAGCGATAGTTGAAGGCAGACTGAAGTAATAGAGATACAAATATAACTAGTTATCTTGAAAAGAATATTGTTCCATCTATGTGAGAAATAATTTCTGCGTCAGTGTTGTTGGATAATGACTTAATTATTAATTGCATGCACAGGTAGAGTTTTTTTTTTTTTTTTCCTCTTTCTATATTGGGTGCTTAGCCCGCCCCTCAACATTCTACAATCACACTACTAATGACCGTAAACAATTACAACCTAGACATTAACCGTAACTAGAGTCTTTTAAAATCATCGTAAACAATGTTTGGAACATTAATTCAGTGTTACACTTTTTCAAGCATGAGATTAGGTCTTCTAGTCTTGTGTTAACCCTCAAAAGTTCGCTCCCACCCCACCAAAAGGGATTTTTCCGGAGTACAAATCAACCTCGTAGGGGTCGTAGTGGGATGGGTGTAGCCTCCTAGATCCTGGTTCACTCTCTCCGTTTCTGTTTCCGCAAGGAGCCACTACCCCGTGATTGTCATGCCCAAGAGATCAATCCATTGCTATCACTCAGCCAGCATTCAACATGAGTGATGCACGAGGTCAATAGAATGAAATAATAGATCTACTCGCTTATAAGGGAACTCCCATAACAGAATAAGAAATATAAAGAACCATGGGGCTCATGAATAAAATATCATATTCTTCGCAAAACTGCAGATAATGAAGCTAGTTGGACAGGACATACACAAGTTGATAAAAATAATTTATCTAGTTATTTCATATATGTCAATCATGTGGCATGTCAAAGTGACATAAATGGAGTATCAATACAAGATATTGCATTTCTCTTTTAATAAAACAATGATTTGTCACACCTTAAACAGGTAGCCACTGTAACAACCGATACTTCATATTATCCCATTTGACCTGTGATTTGTTGTGGGCAGAGCCACAATGCTTCCTATGATACAATGTATGGCTTTATTCATTATTTGATTGATTCTGTTCTCTCATCAGCTTCTTGAGAAAAAAAAGCGGCGCTGATGCAAGTTATGATTGTTTATTTGGAGATGGATCAGATATAGATAACTTGGCATACATATCTTCAATTGCCTTTGCGAAATAAGCCTTTGCTTGAGGTCTCTTGATCTGGGAACAAATAAAAATTTGGATTGCAGTAAATCTTCGTTCAACTATGATATCTATATCTCATATGGAGAAAATTAGGTTGGAAGGGCATACCTTGAATGTTGGAGTCAGAAGACCATTGTCCAAAGTGAATGGTTCTAATGTCAAAGTAACAGCTTTGGCAAATTCAAAACCTCTTAGCTGTCACAGGTGGAGAATAAAATGTCAAGTCCACTAACAAGAAGAGGCAGGCTATGTAGGGTAGGGGATATGGAGTTACCTCAGCTTGCTTTCCGGCAGCATTCATCTCAGCAAGGACAGCAGCCCTCGCTCTTGGATCGGTGCATAGTTGTCTTAGATCTTCATACTGCAAAGAGTATATAAAAATAGCTATTTATAATGCTCATAGGCACAGGCAATAAAAACATCTATTCCAAAGCAGTCCAGGGCTGATGTGTGCACATGGGAAAATCATTTGCATTTCATAAATCAAAATCTGTGTTTAACTTTTGACTCAGTGAAACACATGGAATTATGATCTTTTAGAAAGAAACTGATAGTCATTGGTGGTATGGACAAATTCTTCAATAAGAAAGAGGAAATTGCTAATGGCTTGCTGATCTGTCAGCTTAGAGTTCAAATATTATGAGAAGGAACTAGAATTAATTAGGATGCATAGCTGCATATGCAAGAGGTTCTTCATTGTCATCGAGAAAAACTTCCCCTCATTAAGAGATTGCCCATCAAGCCACCATGAAATGATTGAGCAGATTTATATGACCATTTGCCAAAACTAATTTCAACCCTCTAAAATTGGTACCACGAAACTAAGAAGCCAGTCAGAAGGCAAGAAAACCTGACCAAAGTACAGATCAACCATGGAGACGTGTCAAAAATTTCCAAGACTTGCACAGTGTCTAGATTAAGAGGGAGAAAGACAAGGCCTAATATAAGTAGTAGTCTTCATCTCTAGCATGCAAATTATAGGAAAGAGATCCAAATCTAAAAATTAAAACAATCTGAAATACAAAGTAAAAGAAAATTTGCCAACAGTTAGTAATGGATTTGCAATTAAACAATAACACAAGATAATATGGAATGTTACTGTACTGACCATTACTGGGTGTCAATATGCATAATCGAGGCCATAAATGGAACGCCTATCCTTTAATCACGAATTGAGAGAGGTATAAAGCGCACTCATCCATATAATCTACAATTTTGTTAAACAAGTAGCCCATGACAGTGATATCATGTAGAGAATTGGAAATTGTCACTCCTTGCCCAAAACATGAAGGGCATCATCCTAGACACACTATCAAAGTTTCTTTTTTTTTTTTTTTTTTTGGTACAACATCAGAGGTCCTATTACTTTGCCACAAATGATGCCATTCACCCTTTTCCTCAAGGCCAACAAGTAGGTCCACCTCCATTATATGCCTCCATAGTTTTTTTTGTATTTGTCCACATTCAAAAATGTGGAATTCAATTTTGTGTTTCGAACTTTGAATGTTTCAAAGAATATATGCTCAACATAATTACCATTGCTTCCTGTCCTTCAGTGGCCTTTGGATAATGTTCTAATTGTTAGTTTTCCATTGACATGGTCATGTGACCTTCGATCAAGGTTGCATCCATAAGAACATCTTAACATGAAATTCATCATAAACTTTTCTCTGTGGAATATTCAATTTTGACTCCAAATCTTCTTCCTTCAGATGAGTATTTTTCTCAATGCCACTTTGACGCACAGCCATAAGCATTTTAATATCTTTATTTTGTTTCAAAAATTCTTGGTTGAGATTAAGTAGAACCATGCACAATTGACAAGTAAAAAAGGCAAGCTTAGCACACTATAACATCAAAGAACTTATCTTACTGAAAAGGGCATTCTGATGCATGAGACTCCCAGAACAGTAGGGTTTGAAAAGGGTCAGATGGACACATCCTTAACCCTGCATGCGGAGAGGCTATTTCTATGTTTCGAGCCCATGACATGCAGGTCACAATAGAGCAACCACATTATTGTGCCAAGGCTTCCCCCCTTGGGGCCTGTTTGGATGATTGGGCCAAAAATCTCATAAGATTCATGGGTTGGGCTAGTGCAACTAGAAAAAAATCAGCCTGGGCTAGGCGTATATTCTCAGGCTGATCTTTTTCTAGTTGCACTAGCCCAACCTATGAACTCTATGAGATTTTAGGTTGAATCATCCAAGCAGGCCCTTAAAAGAATTGATCCTATCAGATAGCAGAATTTAATCTTTAACAAATAGCTCTTTAAATGTAGATTTTGTATTATTCATTAGTCTATCTGTGTGTTTGGAGTTGGGTGACAATAGATCAGCACATGCTAGCAAATAGAAGCACAAATACCTTGTACATGAAAGTTCCTGAACAAAAATTGACGGCAGTTTCTCTCTTGATCATTTATAGATCATTTCTGTTTGATTTACAAGTCTCATCACCTCCTCAATTATGGATGATGCACCAGGTAATTCATACAAATAATTTCCAAATAACCATGGATTATCTATTAATGGTTCGGTCAAGGACTTCCTGGCATGGGGGATCTGAAAATTGAGATCCCTTGGTTTCATTTTGTTTTTATATAGTCGGTATGTTACCATACTTATACAACCATATATTAATATAATTATAAGTTGAAAAAACATAGAATTAAAAAGTTTGACTATTTTGGGTTGGTTGAAATAGATACAAATTGATGTTGCATGAGAAAAATGTGTGTTGTGTTTTGGGGTGTGTGTGTGCGTGTGTGACAGAGAGAGAGAGAGAGAGAGAGAGAGAGACTTGATTTATATATTGATGTACTCTTCCCACCATCCCCGAAAACAGAAAAAGAAAAAGAAGATCAAATACCTGATTGATGCAATAAACCAAAAAGAACTAGGCTTCTAATAGATGTTGATTTGAACAAGCATAAAATTTTTATGTGCAAAATCATTTTGGAAATAAAGAATTAGAGCAGTAGTAACTAGTAAGTATATTAGTATTTTCCCATCTCTTCGTGAACATAAAAGAAAGAATAAAGTTGCACTGAGATTTAAGCAGTCCATTGATGGAATATGATGAATGGAACTGCAAGAATTAGACATGGAACCTCATGCTTGAAAATTAGAACCATATAGCATATTTGAGGGTCTGTTTGGCATTGGTTTTGTTTTCTGCTTTTGTTTTCATGAAACCTAAGAAGAAAAATGAACTGACTGAATGATATGTATGATAAAATCCTGTAGTTGTTTAAATTATTTGTAAAACCCATGGAGCCTTTGCTAGCAAAGATTTATTGCGTCCATAAAAGAGTGAAAATATAAGCAAGAAATAGCAGAAATTCTGTGCAAATGCTATCTTCAACATCCGTCTCAACATGGTATTACACTAATTCGTCAAGAAACAAAAACACAAAAATAACAACACTATACAGGCCCTGAGTTCAGTTGCATTCCAGAGAAATCTGGAAATTGACTACCCAAGCTTTCTGAATAACTCCTTGAATAAATCTATGACATTCCAACTTCATGTTAAGCTTATGTTCGCAACATCTGACCATCTGTGTTTTGAAAATGACTAATTTCTAACCAACTCCCACTGAACAAGCATGCCTTCTTTCAGATAAAATATTTGATTAATTTGTTCTTTACATCAGTCCTTATGAAGTCAAGGGTGAGGATCATGATGCACAAGTTATTATGATCAATTCCTAATCCAATTACATGGAGAGTCAATAGAGCATATTGAAATATGAAAACTATCATTTTGTCTGAATTTGTTTAAGTATTAGATGTTGATTGTTCAATGTTTTATTAGACTCATGATCCTTAGGATGCTTAGCTTTCCAGTAATTTGGATTTTAGTTACTTGGCCATCCAGTTACTTGACCTACATGTTACATGAGCCCTAAGTTACTTTTTTCTTTAAAAAAAAAAAAAACATATCTGGTTACTTGCTTCTTAAGTCAGGTAGGCTATACAGTGTATGGAATAGCTAAAAAGATAGACTTAAATCATACATTTCATGCGAGTTTTAAGAACGAAAGTTGTTTGTTTCCCCTTATCCCTCTCACTCTATCGTCAAACCTCTCTAATTTCTTCTTCTCTACTCTTTAGTCTCTTCTCTCTATCTTCTTGATTTCTCTCACCCCTCATACCCATCCAAAGGATGTTGATCACCCAGGAGTTATAGGTGAATTTTTCAGGAGGGGTTAAAAGTAGACAGAGGACAGCAATGCTGACAGTATGGCGGCTGTAAAGCCAAGGCATTTCACCAAAGAATGAAAATCTGAAGCCCTAAAATTAAATAACAGCTTAGGCAGTGTTTGGGTGATTCGGTGGTGATATGGGTCGAAAAGGGTGGTGGTGGCTGTGTTTGGCTGCAATGGCAGCAATGATGGTGGTGGCCGTGGTGTTGTTAGGGTTCAGCAAGGGTGGTGGTGGTGCCAATAAAGGCAGCGATGGTGGCCATGAATGGTTTTGGTTTTCAAAAACTTTTGAAAACCAGATTCTTTTTTAAGTATCCATGATTTTAGAAAGGGACTTCCATAAAACTGAAATAGAAACTAGGTCACAAAACACTATTTCTGCCAAGATTTTGTGTTTTGAAAATAGAAAACTAAAAAATGGAATTTAGAATTAATGCCAAAGAGGGTCTTACCCTACTTTCTGGCCAGTTTGGATGCCCTAGGATTTTTTGAGTCTGATAAGATCTAGCATGGGCTGAGTTGACAATGATGAGGATGGGGAAGAAGATAAAGAAAAGTTTGCTTGATCAAGGGAAGCAGGAGTTGATCTTATGCATAGAAGCTAGGCTAATTAGTTCTGACAAAAATATGATTTAGTGTATCCTTAAAAAGTTGGGATAATAGAACTACAGGCCTCCCAATCTCTCAAAATTCTTGACTGCTAGGACTTTCCTTCTTCAATCACTCAGATTTAGGGAGAAGGTAAAATGGATTAGCCACTCAGCCATTCAACAAAGGCCCATTAAAGAATGTTCGAATTTATCAGATCACAATATCCAATAGTAATTAATCAATTAATATTTAAAACGTATTATTATAAATTGCTACTAATGTAAAATCCTAGTACCAAATCCTCTCATGCTTGGAAATGTGTGGTGCTAAAGGAAATTTTCATGGAAGCTGCATATTTCAGAATACTTAATAGGTAGGTAACTGGGAGTCAAGAAGGAAAGGATGATATTTGCTACTACAAACTTAAAGAAGATGAAATGGAGATCCACCTTGATTCCTTCAGATGCAGCCCATGTCTTCAACACATCCGGCTCAACTGATACTATGGCAACTAGACAAGAGTTTAAGCTGTCACCTTTAATAAAAGAAAACAATAATTAATGTGCATACAATGTGAAGCTAGAAATAAGCCGATAATATTCAGTTAGTTACCGTAGACAAAACACTGAGAAATGAAGCCGCACTTGGCATAAACATTCTCAATCTTCTCTGGGGCTATGTACTCGCCTTGGGCCAACTTAAAGATATTCTTTTTCCTACCATAATTTCAAAAGTGATTGATGTACAGCATCAACTACAAAATTTGTAGACAAAATAGCAGCTAACTATATATAAGCATGTGTACATATTTAACTACAAATGCATAAAAAATTGAAAATTTAAGAGGACACATGTATGAAAACACAAGAAGAAAAGAGAAGTCCTGGATTTGTATTCTACACATTACCATATAGTAATTTATCGTGGCAGACTCATCTTTTAATGCTTACAAACATGCGCGCACGCGCACGCGCACGCACACACACACACATATATATGTATGTATGTATGTATGTATATGTACGTATGTATATATGTAGGTTTGTATGAGCATCTGTACATATTTAGCTATAAATGCATAAAAATTGAAAATGACATGTGTGATAAGAAAAGAAGAAAAGAGAAGTCCTGAATTTATATGCCATAAAGTAATTTATTGTGGGAGCTTCATCTTTTAATGCCTATACATGGACACACATGCACTTGCACGCACATGCAGGCATGCCCATGCCACACCCATGCCCATGCCCACAAGCACACATGCACATGCACATGCACGTGCCCCCCCACACACCGGCACGCCGCGCACATATATACATATGCATAAATACATATTTATATAATATAGATTATATATATATATAAAGAATTTAATTTTAAGAGAGGAGACGTAATGAGAACAAAAGAAGAAAGAGAACTGCATTTGCATTCTATACATTACCATATAGTAGTTTATTGTGGGAGCCTGATCTTTTCATGCCAGTACACTTACATATATAATTGCCTTCTACCACATATCTAGTCCTTCACACTCCATGTGGTATAACAACAAAATGCAAACAATTTTTGCATGGTTCCCTTCAACTAGAAATGGGTAAAGAAAACAATGCATGAGTGATATGCAGGAAACATATGCTAAAGAAAATTTCCCGGTGGTAGAAAGCATTGTCCTAATTTTTTTTTTAATGGGTCTTAAGTGTTGGTTAGGTCGTTTATGGTGAACTAGCATGCTACTTTTCTACTGCTTTAAGTAATTAGAAGGTAAGACTATAATGGACAAGTTAATGTAAAATCTATGGACAAGATAGCAACCCCCCTTAAGCAAGTTGAAACTTGAAAGAATTTCTTCCTTTTCCCTAATTGGCTCAAGTTGGCATCAAATTTTTGGCCTTAGTTTGTGGTGTAGATGTGCAAGTAGCATAAGTACATTGGAGAATTAATTGAAGGATAAAAGCGAGTATAGATAATACTTTGGTAGATAAAAGCGAGTATAGATAATTCTATCTTGAGGAATGATGAGATGAAGGGATGTCTTACACAGCTAAAAGAGAAGATTGCCCACTAACCGAGATCATATCTTGATTTGTGATTTCTTCAACTCAAGCACCATCAACTTTGGTAGCAAAGCTGTCTACAATGTCTGGAGAAAATGATATACCATCAAGTCGAATCTCAAATCAAGATCCCCATATATGATCGAACTATTGATGTAGAGAAGCTGGATAACTGGATTACACTAGTTAAAGACTTATTTCCTATTGATATACTAATATCTAGAAGGTAGCTGTTGCCTACCTCAAGCTTTCTAGCCATGTTCTTGCTTGGTGGAATTCATACATGAGAAACAAGGATATCTCTAATCTTAGATGGAGAAACTTCAAGAGCCTAATGAAGTAATTCCATCCAATTGGCCATGAGGAAGATTGATGGCTTAAGTGGCAAAACTTGTAGCAGGAGTATGATCAACTTATCTAAGACTATATTGCTGAGTTCCACAAGCAAACATCTCCCTCGAGATCTTCATCAATACTTATGTAGACTTCATGAAGTACGTCCTCGACAAGAGCATCTAGAAGGAGCTAAAACTCTTAAAAGTTGAAGACATCAACGAAGCTAACATGAAGATCATAAGAGTAGAGGAGAATCGACTCAGGATAGGTATGAAGGGTGATAAGCCCAAGAAAGGTGGCTAAAAACTAGGCCAGAAGTGGAAGTAGAGCAAGAAAAAATCTAGGATTCAGAAAAAAATTATTGCAACCATTGTAGAATCAATGGAGAGTTTAATGGCAAAATTATGACCATCAAAATTGAGTTTGATGGTAAAAAAACCTAAGATAGTGAAGCAGAATGAGATGCACGAGAGGAATTCTTCCACTTAAAGATTAAGGAAAGATTTTAAATCCCGTGGGACAGAGACATCCCGATTTTCGCCCGGAATGGGACACCCCGCATCCCGCCCCATCCCAATGGCCATCCCAATCAGGCATCCCGATATGCACTTGGGACACCCTTATATATATATAAATAATATTTTTTTTGAATTTATCTTGAAGTTTTACTGATATATTTATTATTTAAATATATTTGCACTTTAAAAGTGATATATTTATAATAGATCGGTTCTATTTAATACTAACACTCTAATGCATTATGAATTTTCTAGGTTATTGAAGATCGTTTGTTGATTACGAAGCAAAGATTTCTCATAATTGACGCATCCACAAGTATTTGATACAGCAAAAATGTCAAAATTCGATGAAAAAGCTGCGATCCATACAATTTAAGTTTAGTCATATGAAAATATGAATATGCTAATAATTTCAATATTATACAAAATAGATTCATCAGTTTAACATAAACATATCAAATTTACTACTAATTCCAGGTGGAATGCCTATGATGCTCATAAATATCTGGATCCTGCTTATAATCGGGGTCTTGAATATGATGCCAATTTTGATACTGAGCCCATCCTTGTTGTTCATCTTGTATCTGATGTTGTCCACGATAACCCTCTTGATAATGTCCATCCTTGATTAGGATAACGAGAGGTAATACCATAACTGTGGTTCGAAAAAATATCCATATAAAGGTGGATACTGGATAAAAAAATACTCCTCAAGATATGACCATTAGGAGGATACATCTGCATCATTCATAGAAAAAGAAAGGCCATGATATGCACTTTGGCTATTTGATGCTCCAACGGATCCTATTCTGATTGATGATGATGATGACCTAGCTTGCTCAGATTCTAGCCTACTTCTCAAAGCATCTTGCTGCATCCACACCATAAACTCCGGATATGCCCGACGTCGACGTTCCTCAGTTATTCTCAACTCTTCATGAAAATGATTAAAAATATCTGTAGCCTGTGTCACGTCCTGCAACAATTCTTCTTTCTCTCATCGCTATTATCACAAGATGATCTAGGCAATCCAAAATCTGAGGGCTCGGGTATTTCAGTATGACCATCTTGAACCTGCACATCATTAATTGCCTCTAGTGCATCAATTGTTGCCTTCCCTTTTGATTTGAACTTTGCATATCTCTCCTCAACTATAAGTCTCTGGCACCCTCTCGAGCTCTGACTGGCCTTTGATTGTTGACTTGTTCTACCTTTACTACTGGTCCCAATTTCCTAGCTATATTAGGAGATTTTTGTTTGATGTCTTGAACTAAACATTCCATAATTAAATCATTGATCAGAATCCTTAGATTGCCTGCTACCCGATCCACCATCATCTCCAATAATATCTCGTATTTCACTCTGAATGGGGGATAAATGAGAAGCCGCCCATTGGTCCACATCTTGCACCCCTACTTCATGTGCTATCATTTTGCACGGTTGGGGGGATCTCCTAGCTCATCCAACATTGATGGATCCCGTGCTTCCTAATATGCAACCCAGCTCAGCATAAGATCCTCCTCATTATGAACAAAATTCTATTTGAATGGGTCATCTTGTCTGTGCTCTTTTCCCTTATTGACATACTTGAGCTTTAACCTCATATGATAGTGGACCAAAACCAGATCTCTTAATCTTTGTGAGGTTAGATGATTTTTGATTTTCGTATGGATCAGGGCAAATGTACTTCAATTGCGCTCGCATCCACTAAATGAGACAGTCTGTGATAGAATTTGAATGGCAATTTTTCTTAGATTTGGTGCGAATGTGCCCCATTGGATCCACCACTCTCTTACATTCAGATAATACATATGTATATAAATGTTTGAGTCCTCAACTATACATAGATGTAAAGATAATAAAAAATAGTCCCATATTAATACCCGGTGATATTGTAGATATGAATCGATGTGCTCCTTATTCTCCAAAGGTCCCTTTCCTCTCTCGAAAAATTTTTCCCTACCCAATCAATATATGACAAGAACACGAACACAAGAATAGGGAGAAGGTTTGGGATGCCAAAAAATGCCTTGTCCCCCTTGGGATCAAAGAGCCTCTTTATATAGATCTTCAATAAAGTAAAAACAGTAATACAGCCTATACAAACAGCTATACAAAATAGGATAATCAATAATATACTACAGCACCAAAGATAGTAATACAGCCTATATTTAGATTCCTGCTGATTGCTAAATATATTCCTACTGATTGCTCTATTTAGATCACTGTTGATAAGGTATTCTTTGATTTTGTTATATTTAGATTCCTGCTGATTGCTAAATATATTCCTACTGATACTTCCCCTCAAATTGATGCTGGAGAGTCTTGCAACATCAATTTGCTACTAATAAACTTATGTCGATCAAAGGAGAAAGCCTTCGTGAAAATATCAGCAATCTGATCCTTGGAGGGCAAGTAGAGAAGAGTAATAATTTTTCTCTTAAGAACATCACGAATGTAGTGACAATCAATTTCAATATGTTTTGTGCGCTCATGTAAGACTGGATTCTCAGCAATGCGAATGGCACTAGTATCATCAGCATGTAGGGGAGTGGGTTCATTGCAAGGAAAATCCAATTCCAAGAGCAATCCTCTCAACCAGGTGACTTCAGAACATGCAGCAGACATTGCGCAATATTCAGCTTCAGTGGATGACCTAGAAACCCAATCTTGCTTCTTGCATTTCCATGAAATCAAGTACTATCCTAAAAAGACACCAACTAGTAATGGACCTCCTAGTGTTGGGGCAAACTCCCCAATCGACATCAGCATATGTAGACAAGGACAGAGAGGTCCCAGAAGAAAAGAATAGTCCTCGGTTGGAAGTACCCTTGAGGTAGCGGAGAATACGATGAACAACAGCAAGATGTGTATGCCTAGGAGCAGTCATAAATTGACTCACAGTATTCACAGCATAGGCAATGTCTGGGCGAGTAAAACTGAGATAAATGAGGCTCCCAACAAGTTTGCAATAATAGGTAGGATCATCGAGTAGATTGCCATCATCATTTCGAAGTTTGAGATTTACTTCCATAGGTGTGGCAACTATGAGACTGTTCTGAAGCTGAGCAAGAGATATTAGATTATGCAGATATTTTTGTTGAGTCAATTGTATGCCTTTTTCGGTGCGATGGGCTTCAACACCTAAAAAGTAATTAAAATATCCAAGGTCTTTCATCTGAGATGACCGATGCAGCGTATCTTTGATGTGCTGTATTCCAAGATTATCATCACCTGAGATCAATATATCATCAACATACACTACAATAAGAGTAAGACCACAGGGAAACCTTTGCAAGAAAAGGGATGAATCTTGTTTGCTCTGCTGAAATCCCACCTTCTGAATGGTATGTCACAGCTTAGTAAACCATGCTCGTGGTGCTTGTTTGAGCCTATAAAGTGATCTCCTCAATCGACAAGTCAAGTCTTGTGATAGCAAGGCAATCTTGGCGGTGGTTTCGTAAAAGCTTCCTCATGTAGATCTCCATTCAAGAAAACATTCTTGACATCCATTTGAAATGTAGGCCAAGATTTTGATGCAGCCAATGCAACAAGAGTTCAAACAGTTGTCATTTTAGCCACAGGGGCAAAAGTATCTTGATAATCAATGCCATATTCTTGATGATTCCCTAAGGCGACCAATCGAGCCTTGTAGCGCTCCAAGGATCCATCGAATTTCATTTTGGCAGTGTAAATCCATTTACATCCTATGGGCTTGATGCCTCAAGGACAGAAAATGAGATCCCATGTGTTGGTTTTGACCAAAGCGTCTAACTCCTCTGCCATAGCCTATTGCCAACACTCATCCTTCACAGCCTGAGAGTATGCATTGGGGATGGAAATTGTGGACAAGGTGGAGAGAAAGGATGTTTCTGTAGAAGTGGATGGAAAGCCATAGCGGTCAGGTGGGTGAGTGGGGCGAGTGGATCTCCTAATATTGGGAAGTGAAGGAAATTCAGAGACCGGTGCAGGTTCAGAATCAGGGTCAACAGTAGGGTTAAGAGGTTCAGCTTGACCAGCACCTGTGACATTGGGAATAACTGGTTCAGTGGGTGTATCCCTTCACTTGTAGACCATCCCACATTTGAATTGGCTAGAGGAATCTGCCTCATGAGTTGTGTCAAATAAATGTACAATGGAGGAAGAGATTTGGGGAGATAATGATGGGTGGTGGGAATAGAAGAAATATTTATCAAAGAATACGACATTCCGGGACTCTCGAATGCGTTGATTGTGAGGATCATAACATCAGAACCCCTTTTGATTCACTGGATAAACCAAGAATACACAGCGAGTAGCTTGAGCAAAAATTTTATGACATTCAAGTGGAGGAAGGTGAACAAAACAAAGACAACAAAAGGGATGAAGACTTCTGTAATTTGATTGTTCTTTAAAAAGTTTAAAGTAGGGACTGACATTCTCTAATTTTTTCAAGATCTGATGATTAATCAAAAACACAGCAGTCCTCACAGCCTCATCCCAAAACATTAGAGGTACTGCAGTATCAAAAAGTAGGGTGCAAGCGACATCAAGGATGTGTCTATGTTTTCTCTCAGCGAGACCATTTTACTGAGTATAGAGGTAAGATCGTTGAGCGGTTATTCCTTTGTCTTGAAGAAATAATTGAAACTGATTTGATATATACTCTCCCCCTAAATCTGATCATAGGGTCTTTATACATTTGTCAAAATGAGTTTCAACCATCGACACAAAGGCTTTGAAACAAGACAACACATCAGATTTTGCACGCAAGAAGTAGATCCAAGTGAACCTACTAAAGTCATCGATGAATGTGACAATATTTGTAACCAAAAGAGGATATAATGGGTGCCAAACCCCAAACATCAGAATGTATAAGTTCAAAGGATGATTGCGATACACGATTGCTCAAAGAAAATGGAAGAGTTTTGCTCTTCCCTTGGCAACAACTAAAACAAGGAGATTGCTTTGGAATTTCAGATTTATTATGAATCAAACATTTCTTGAACATTAACAATAATTTATTTGAATGTGGATGTCCTAATCTACGATGCCAAAGTAGTCATTTATTAGACACAACTTCATGAGATGCAGACAAACCAGAGGGTTGCGGGAATATATGATCCACAGTGAAGAGATACCCATGCCTACTCCCTTTCTCGATCACTGTCCCTAAGTTCAGATCCTGAATAATGCAGCCAGAAGGAGAGAAGGTTACATTGCAATGATTGTCTACAAGCTGTCCAACTGAAAGTAGGTTAGTGGACAATTGTGGAACAAAATAAACATCAGAAACATTAAAGTTTTTGGATTGAATTCTATCCATTCCCATAATAGGCAGACTTTTTCCATCAGCAATGTGAACTTTAGATTGACCATAGTAAGAAGATATTGAAGAAAGGGTTTGTGAAGAGGATGTCATATAATTGGAGGCTCCAGATTCTAAAAACCAGGGCCTAGAAGTATTTTTACCTAAAATTCTCATGGCAGACGGCAGACTGAATCATAGCTTGAATTGATTCAGTAGTGATTGAGTGATTACCAGCAGGTGTGGCAAGAGAAGATTCTTCAGCTAAACCAACAGTGGTGTGGTATGCCTTTCCTCCTTGGTTCTGAAGTCTCCGCCTACATTCAATCAAGATGTGGCCTCCCTTCCTACAATACCTGCAGAATTTCTCCTTACAATCTCGAGTGTGTCCATGTTTTTGGCATGAATAGCATTGTAACTGCTGGGTATCTTTAGTTCTAAGTTGCTCTCTAGAAAGAAAGGCAAGATCTGAATTGTTTACAGTCTTAGAATTATCTGCAGTTCCTTGTGAGAGAAGCCATTGTTCTTCATGAAGAACCTCCCAAAAGCACTCATCTGGATCAGCTGCTGGTTTTCGATTCGTCAAATTCCCTCTAACAGTCTCAAAATCAGATCTTAACTTCATGAGGAAATGATCTCTTATATTTTTGGCTTGCAAAGTTTGAATCGTCACCAAAGCTTCTGTAGGAACAATTTCATATATGATAGAGTTGTATTCCAACCACAAGTTCATAAAACCAGAATAATATTCCTGAACAGTCCTTATTCTCTGAGTATATTCACTAATCTCAATCCCAAGATTGCATTTCCTAGAATCATTGTCTTGATGATATAACTTCTTCAAAAAACTCCACATACTTGCAGCAGTGGTGTGTGCCCGCAGATTTATTCCAATTTGAGGTTCAATAGAACTCACAATCCAACTCATCACTTTTGCATTGTTTTTCCTCCATGGTTTCACTTTTTTTCATTTCCTTTATCTTCCCTAGGCTGACCTTCATTTCCATCAACAAAAGCCCAAAGTTCTTGACCCATAATGAAACATCTTAAATGAAACTCCCACAAAAAGTAGGTTTTCCCATTAAATTACAAAGGAATTGCTACAGTTTTGGTGTTGGTATCCATCAGGAACAAAGATTTCAAAAGCTAGAGAGATCAAAACAGGAATAGTCAATGAACTAATAGAAATTTCTCAAAAAAAAATACCAAGCCTCAGATTCCCACGATCTCAAGATGCTGCAGAAGAACCCTTGAATGAGGGCAGCAGACTCCAGAAAGCCCTCTAGATGAGGGCAGCAGTTTCAAAAGCCCTTTGCTCTAATAACATGACAAGAACACAAGAATAAGAAGAAGGTTTGGGATGCCAAAAAATGCCGTCCCCCTTGGGATCAGAAAGCCTCTTTATAGAGATCTTTAATAAAGTAAAAACAGTAATATAGCTTATACAAACAGCTATACAAAACAGGATAATCAATAATATACTACAGCCCCAAAGAAAGTAATACAACCTATACAAATACAGCCTATATTTAGATTCCTGCTGATTGCTAAATATATTCCTACTGATTGCTCTATTTAGATCCATATTGATAAGATATTCTTGGATTTAGATTCCTGCTGATTGCTAAATATATTCCTACTGATAATATAGACTTCTCATTAACGGTAATTTAATTTCAATAAATTAGTATAATTCAAAAATATATCAACAATCCTACTATGATAGGCACCTACTCATTTATTACCTCACTTATGTTGGAATTTGGTGCCTCGAATTCGACCCACAGCAACGAAGACCAAATGCGGAGAAGCCTAGAACACAGCACACAACAGCGTGGAGGCCCGAAGATGCAGGCATGCGCTGGCCCAGCGCGGAAGCACGGGCAGGCGAAGGCCAGCGCGGGCACTCGTGGCCCAGTGCAAGCGTGTGTGCACGCCCAATTTTGAATTCTCCATGCGGTCCACGGTGGACCGTAAGGACTTGGCATGGTCCACGCATCCACCGTGGACTGATTTGGTCCATGCGTGAAAAATCGCGGTGCATGGCCCTTGTTTGTGCGATCTGATGGCCAAAAATGCACTGATGCGTGATTTTATGCAATCCAAGGGCCAGGGAAGGTTGCGGGAGAGATCCAATGGCTGAAAATGATAGTTGAGTCCTTTTGAAGCCCTATTTTCGATCCAGACAGAGATTTGGGCCCTTTATCAAGGGCAGACAGTCCGAGAGGCATAGAGCATCCTATGGAATAGAGAGTAGTGGCTAAGAGCACCTAAATAGGCTGAATAATGGCTTGGAGCAGCAAGAAGCATCCAGGGGCATCAGAGGACCTTGGTACGGTAGGTCTGGATCTTCTTGGGATTTTTGTGAGAGCTTTTATAAGGGATGAGAGGTGAGAGATTCTTGTTGAAAGAGAGAGATTTATGAGAGTCTAGATTGTGATCTCTTGTAATTATTTTCTTTCATAATGAAGCTTTGTATGTCCCGTAGAGGTAAGCCTTAGGCTGATCCACGTATTTGATTCTCTTATTTCTTCTTTCTTTCTGCTACAACAAGTGGTATCAAATCTCCAACAATTAGTATCAGAGCCAGATGGTACCAAAGAGCTAGGGTGATACCAGAGCACGTGGTTGTCCAGGTGGTGGCAATGTTGATCAAGATTAAATAAGATGGAGAAGTTAGGCTCAATCAAGGTGAAGATCAATTGGTATGATGGGAAGAGTAATTCTCCCTGTGACAAGCGAGAGTGAAGGATGTGCTCATCCAACAGAGGTTGATCGATGTTCTCTTGTGCGAAGAGAAGCTGACTACCATCGAAATGAATGATTGGAGGCAGCTCCAGATGCAGGTGGTGAGCACGATCTGCTTGTACTTAGCGGATGATGTGGTGATCCATGTGCTTGGCAAGACTTCCTTGATGACGATGTGGATGAAGCTCAAGGAGATGTACATGATGAAGTCACTCACCAACGCTCTCTTCCTCTGAAAGCAGTTCTACTAACTGCGGATTAGCGAGGGATAGAACGTGCAGGAGCATCTCAGTAACTTCCAAAAGATCTTCACCGATCTCCTCAATGTTGGTGAGAAGATCGAGGAGAAGATCAGGGTGTTGGTCTTGCTTGCATTACTTCTTCCTTTTTGAGTCCTTGGTGACTGCTCTTCTAGTAGAAAAGAGCACGATTAAGATGGATGAGAATACTGCAGCAAAATAAGATTCTCAGGAGGAAGAATCGAGCTTTGAGTTCATATGGCGACTCAGCTTTGGCGATGACTAAAGATGGTGATGGCAGAAGATGAAGCAGTAAAGGATCACAACGTGGGTAGTCCAAGTGCAAGCCGAGGGATTCGAGCAAGATCAAATGCTATCGGTGTGATGAGTTGGAGCATCGAGTCAAAGATTGCCCGCAGCTCAAAGATCGGATGAAGGCTACTACGGTGATGGCAGATAACGATACGAAAGAAAGCAAAGATATTTTTCTGATGACTGATGAGATATCTGCATCTTCCCCCAATGGATTTTAAATTCTGCTTGTTTGCATCATGTGTGTTGCAAAGAAAAGCTATTCAACTCCCTAAAAAACAGTGAAGACAATTTCATCTGCCGGATGGATCGAGTTATGAGATCAAGGACAATAAGAAGGTCAGCTTACAGATACATGATGGAGCAGTGAGAAAGTTGGATGAGGTTCAATATATACCCAACTTCAAGAGCAATCTAATTTCACTAAGTAGACTGGATTCAAGCGGCTACAGATGGAGAGTTGATTATGGAATCCTGAAGGTCATGCGTGGCAGTAAGGTTTTAATGAAGGAAAGAAAGTATGAACATTACCTCTTGACAGAAAGCTCAGTACGAGGTGGAGCTTCAGGAGCCAGTGAGAGCTTAATGTGAGGTGGAGCTCCAAGAGCAAGTGAATCGAACACGAGACAGAAGACTCAGGAGAATGACATGCAATATCATAAGGTGAAGTTTCTATTGCCGTAGGAGGCTATCCCAAGTACATCTTAAATCAGGCGAGTCACAGCATACGACAGAGATGGGATCAAGCGATCTGGCTCGACTCCCATGTTTGTCTATCCATAAACAGTCAGGCGTTTGCCTCAGGACATAGGGGCAAGAACATCCAGAAGCTCTCAGAGTTAGATGAAGGTCCAATGTCGAATCGAGATGAAGATTGTTAAGATTTGGCGCCTCAAATTCGATCCACAATAGTGAAGACCAAATACGGAGAAGTCCAGAATGTAGCACACGACGGTGCGGAGGCCTGAAGATGCAGGCGCATGCTGGCCCAATGTGAGCGGAGCACAGCGTGAGCACAGGTGGGCACAAGCTAGCACAAGCGCACGGGCGCACGTGCATGCCCAGTTTTGAATTCTCCATGCGATCCACGATGGTCCGCAAGAACATGGCGCAATCCATGCATCTGCCATGGATCGATCTGGTCCATACACGAAAAATCACGATGCATGGCCCTTGTTTGCATGATCTGACACCGAAAATGTATTGATGCATGATTTTGCGACGATCCAAGGGTTAGGGAAGATTGCGGGAGAGATCCAATGGCTAGAAAGAATAGTTGGGTCCTTTTGAAGCCCTGTTTTCGATCCAGATTGGGATTTGGGCCCTTTATCAGGGGCAGACAGGTCGAGAGGCATAAAGTGCCCTGTGGAACACAGAGTAGCGGCTGAGAGCATCCGAACGGACTAAATAGCGGCTTGGAGTAGTAGAAAGCATCTAGGGGCACCAGAAGACCCTGGTACGATAGGCCTAAATCTCCTTGGGAGCTTTCGTAAGGGGTGAGAGGTGAGAGCTTCCTGTTGAAAGAGAGAGTTTATGAGAGTTGAGAGTGTGATCTCCTCTTGTAATTGTTTCTTTCATAATGAAGCTTTGCATGCCCCGTGGAGGTAAACCTTAAGCTGATGCACATATTTGATTCTCTTTTATTTCTTCTTTCTTTCTGCTGCAACAAGTGGTACCAGATCTCCAACTTATAACTTCTACAGCCAAGTCCAGATCACTTTCTCGCCTATACACCACATTTCTCAAGGCCATCAGAAGCTCCTCATCCAAGGCAATATTATGGTCATACTGATATTTAGGATTTAAATAGTAGGCTATACGAAAAATAAGAACAACATTGATTAAAAACAAAGATATTCATAGCTTGTTTGATAAAAGGATAAGTGAGAGTTGAGATTCAAACAAATTTTACCTGCCAAGTGTAATTTCTTTCCCATTTGAGTATCCCATCTGTCCTCAGTGATGCGCAAATATGGTGCTACTTTCTTCTGTCCTATTGCGACTATAATCTCTTCTTTACAGACAGACATCTTGGGAGATACATAATCCATTTGAGGAAACTTCTCGATATCTACTATCCGTAGTACTACATAAAAGGGCTCTACCATCTTAACCACCTCAGATCACCTATACTAAAAATCATTACTCAATAAAATGCCCTCAACACGTCGTCCATCATTAGTCCTTGCATATTTGGAAGCCCTCCATTCATCAGAAGTCATCATAGCTCTCAAACTAGACTTATTACTAAGAAGGCTTTTCAATACTATGTAATTAGTGGCAAATCTTATCAATTCCGACCTAAGCAGCTCCTCTTGTACATGTTTTCTCATAAGAGCAAGTATCCAGATGTGATTGTAGATGTATTTCAATACTATTTGTCCACTGTCTACTGCAGATTTTACCTTAGATAGCTGCCCGATATCCTTCATCAGCAGGTATATACAATATGCTGCATAAAGGGTCTAATACAGATGTTGCTTTTCTAGCATCAGATCTTTTTCTGCTTTCATATAGTTTATCCCATTATTTGTGACCACTTGGATGATATACTCTTCACCAATCTCATCAACTACGTCCCTCATTAAACCCAAAATATAATTAGAGTTATGTATATTATCTAAAGCATCAATTGAATTATGAAAGATGGTCACCCTATCACAATAGACTAGGAAGTTGATAATACTCCTAGTAGGCCCAAACCAACCATCATACATCAATGTCACTCCATAAGTGTTCCACTCCCTTTTATAATTTTCAATCCGAGATTTGATATCTGCAACTTGCAGTTGCAAATATGGTCCATGTATCTCATAGGGTGTAGGAGGATCAATAGCTAGATCAATTTTCTATATCGTACTAATCATCGATCGAAAGTACATATTTGCTGCTGTCCATGCTGGAATATGACTAAAATGAAACCAATTAGCAATTGCCCTTTTTATTTATTTTTTCTTATCCTTATTTATATAGTCATCAATTCATGGTTGCTTTGACTTTGGATCTGGATATGTTGTAGGATCTAGATCATGGATATTGGGACCTCTTGAGTTCTTCTTTGTCTTCTTTCCAAATGCATCAAATAATGACTTGATTGAAGATGATTCCATCCTCGTAGACTGACTTCTCTCTAATCTAGCAAACTGTAAATGTGAACGTGATCTTTCTTCTACACCAGAACCACCACCCTTCTTAAATTGAGAACGTCCAAACTCCAAACTATGCTCTATGTCTCAATACCTCCTCATGTTGCCATTGATCTTATCAAGAGGCCCTAATAGCCTCCCGTAGATGAACTGCTCCCGTAGATGAACTGCCTCTAAATCATCTGGATCAAAATAATCGTCATCATCATCCAAGCCTACATGAACATATGATTGAGATGTTCGATGATCAAATGCTTCCCTTCGAGCCTTGGATGCTGTTTTTGCCTCCTTTTCTTTCTACAGATGATCCCTCATCATCATTCGAACCTCAACAGATACCCTTGGACATTTTTTGACATCACTGAAGCCACCCACCAAGTGTTGCTTCAATCAGATGACTCCACTTCCACTATTTTCTAATCCACAGTAATTATATTTCTATTGATGCCGATCCTTTCCCATTTTTCCAAAATGCCACCCAATATCTAGATCCTTCTATTGCTTGCTATTAGGATCCATCTAGTTTAAAAAAAATTATGAAATTAATAATTATAACTTATGAGTATTTAGAAATTGGATTTAAATTGCATATGCGATATCCACACTTTTCCAAAGTTATTATAATTTTTTAACATTGTTTTTATTTTAACTATTTATTATATTCAATTAACTACCCATTTCTATATTTAGGATTTTTTTGTAATTTCTAAATTATATTTTTATAATCAATAATATTTATTTTAATTATTTATTATATTTATTATATTCAATTACCTATCCATCTCTATGTTTAGGATTTTTTGTAATTTCTAAAATATATTTTTTTAATTTCTAAACATTTTTATAATTAATAAAAATTTCTTCTAATTATTTATTATATTTATTACATTCACTATGTATCTTTTTTTAGGTCTAGGATATATTTTTATAATTTCTAAAAATTTTTATAATAACTAAAGTTTATCGTAATTATTTATTATATTTATTACATCCAATTATCTATCCATTTTTATGTTTAAGATTTTTTTGTAATTTTTGAAATATAATCTTATAATTTATAACTATTTTTATAATTAATAAAAATTAGTTTAATTATTTATTATATTTATTATAGGTAGTCAAGTTGTTTTTAGAGAAATTCTATCATTTGATGTCTACACCAACAGCTAGTCTGTAGCTCACTCTAAGGCCTTAGGTCTATATTAAATATTAGTAATTAAATTAACGTAGAAAAACCACCATTTATGATATTTAATATTTTTGATATCAAAAGATTGTCATCTCAAGTTAATAGGGATACTGAAACATAGAATCCACAGCACATTCAGCATATATCCATAATTCCATACATGAAACAAAGTTGAAGACAAGCAAAATACTCCAGTACATCACATGGGATCAAAAAGTTTCAACAAATGTCCTCAAATTACTAAAAGAACATAAAAAAAACAACAATAGAAAGAAAAATTATATTCTTTTTATGGGGATATTGATAAGATCATCGCTTATCTACATAAGATATAGTCTTTAATGAATGCAGCAAAGCCCACATAAGAGGTTGGCTCAGAATAGAATGATTAAGATTAAATAATTAACTACTTCATAGCCAAACCCTAACATCTAACAGAATTTGCAAAAATGAATCACAAAAAAAATTATGATAAATAAGATGCTTGCTGCACATCAAAAAGCTATAATGGAGGGTGGACCTACTAGTGACAACCGTGAGTTGCTTAAATTATTGGTAAATGCAAGACCATTAAAGAAATTTTACAAAATCTAGTGCCAATATCAGTTGATTGTAAAACCATTGGGCACACGTTTGTATCAGCTCATTTACTAAAAATAAGAAAAACTTTATTTGATGGTAAGCATGAAATATAAAAATAAGGTGAGAGTAGAAATACCACCAGCGCCAAGATTCGCGGACTCAGTACCGCAATCCGAGCCGATTGCCAGTTGGTATAGTACCATACCATACTGCCCCGTACCATTAATAAAAAAATCAAAAAAATCCCACCCAATGGCCAAAAAAAAAAAGAAAGAAAACCGCAATGTACCGAACCAAACCGTCCGATACCAAATGGTTTGGGCCCGTACCATACCGAACCAATCGGTTTGATCCAGTTCAAGCCATTTTCGAAAAAACCGGTCTGAACCGAATCGATTCTCCGCCGATACAGCACGGTACAGGGTATACCGGTCAGTTTGGGCCGGTATGGAACACCATGTCTGGCACCTTTCCTCTTCTTTCTCAGATAAGATTCTGAGGCACTCAAAAATAACACTGCCCTAGGAACTTGCACTTTAAACTCTTGGTGAATGCTATGGCCATGGGAGACTAAAAGCTCAATGTAATAATTTATAGGAATTAAACGGCACATTGGATGCTTCATTGGATGCTGTGGAGACCAAGTCGGGCACAATAAAATCATACCGTGAAGACCAATAATGCTGCCGTGCACAAAGCAAGTCACAGGTGAAGGCTGCACATAGTCAAATCACACGTGAAAGCCAAGTCACGCACAAATGTCTGAGTACTTTAAGCCCAATAGGCGCACGCCCGCATAAAGAAATCAGGCTTCGAACGCCTCCGTATTGCATGCACCAGGAGCAATTGGACCGCACAAATCCCATGGCAAATAACAGACCATGCTACCCCTTGTATTTCATCAATTCTCGATTGCGCGCTCTTCACCATGCATATGCTCCACGATTTGCCCTGGTTCAGTTGCACCTGGTGCATGCGATAATTTCTCCAAACAAGGACCAAACCCATCATGCGGGGCCCATACGTGCACACGTGCTGCCGAAAAAGAGGAAAACCACCTCAAGGGTTTCGACAAACCAATTCTTCCCCTCTGCTCCTCCCTCGTCGGAGATCCGAATGGTTCCTCTCTCTCTCCTCTTCCTCGAGCAGCTCCTCCCTCCCGTC
Source organism: Elaeis guineensis (assembly GCF_000442705.2). NCBI lineage: Eukaryota > Viridiplantae > Streptophyta > Magnoliopsida > Arecales > Arecaceae > Elaeis > Elaeis guineensis. The sequence goes on along the minus strand of NC_025997.2, from coordinate 112,108,381 downwards.
CATGCTCCTCCCGACTCCTCCCTCCCAGTGATGATGATGACGGCAACGAAAAAAAGGTGAGTACGGCTCCCTCCCACCCATGCTCCTCCCTCCCATGGCAAGTCATACCGGGACAGCTGTACCGGCACATGATCCGGCCAGGAAGAAGGCGGGACGGTCGGGATAAAGGCCGGATTCTCATTTTGGGGTCCCGCGCCCATCCCAAGTGCCAGATTCTCATAGGGACAGGACGGGATGGGACAGCCCCCATCCCGACGGGATGGGACAGCCCCCATCCCGACGGGACTTAAATCCTTGGATTGAGGTGCAATAGAGCATCATTGAAGCTATTATAGACCATTTTTTTTGGTACAAGCTATTGTAGATCTTAGGAGCCCAAAGAACCTCATCCCTAAAGGCGGGTTTAGAAGCTAGGGTTGCTGACCAAGCCTCACTCACATCCCTACTCTTTTAATTGGATTCAAAAGATGTCGAGCAAAAAATCACCAAGAGGTGTATCTTTAAATTCACAATGACTAAGAGGTAAATTGACAATGTGACACATAAAGTAGTTCCTTTGGATATCCATCACATGATCCTTGAAAGATCATACCTTTGGGATTAATGACGAAATATCTATTTGTAAAGGACGGGAAGGAATTATGATCAATGACTGCAAAGCAAAAAGAAATATAGCTCTTATGATTACTGCCCAGGTGAAGTGACTTGTTAATGCCTAAAAGAAGTTCATGTTGATGATAATACAAGTTGATGTCACTTGGGCCAAGCTCTAGCCTCTCAATTCCATTAATCGATCAACTTAGATCAAGATGGTGGGGAGCTGCCGTCACCATTGCTATTGCCACAATCAATGAGGAATAATGGCTAGGAGCAACCATATCACAAGGTCCGAATGTAGAACTAACATAAGAAGGTCACCAAGATTTGGGGGCAATGAAGACCTATGCCAATAACTAGTGTTGCCAATGGAGAAATCTATCGGTGCAGCAGGAAAGGCCACTGGATGAGGACTTTATTATTGAGAGAAAGGTCATAGAAACTAGGTGGATGAGGATTGAGTCTTTTTGGAATGGCTTGAAGGGTCAACTTCCTAGCAAATTAAACTGGTTCAGCTATGTAATAGGAAAGTAGGTGTTTTCCATCTTTAACTTTGACTTGCAAGAGCTAAACCCCCACAAATAGGAGCGTTGATCCAAAATGTTTTACCAAAATCAATGTGAACCACTCTGGCTATTACGGGAAGGACTGGACAAGATCCAGGAGCAAGATCTACCACATTGAAAAGTCGAATTAGGTGCCAAACTTCAAAAGACTTTAACATGCCCTGTCATATCCAATTGAGATGCTCTTTCTTTTGAAATCAGGTAATTTTCGAGCTCTACAATATGGTGCCACCTTGTAAGGGTGCAATGTATTGAGTGATCAAGACCAAATTCCATCATTTGAGCCTCGAAACAAGTCAAAGCAAAAGTTTTCTTTTCAGAAAAGATTTTGACCGGATATATCTCTTAATACGAGAAGTATTAGGTAAAGCGGCTAAATATAAAGTCCATGTAAAAGTTGAGATTTATCTCTTGAAGGATTTTAGCTTTTCGTAATGATTGCTACAAGTCATGTCTATTTAAAGAAAGCTGTAACATCTAGATAAAAAATCTGACCCGAATTATGGAAGGTCGGACATAACTAGTATAAATAAAGGTTTCTAACTCAGTTGTATTATTTTTTAATAAAAGAAAATAAGACCTACCAACCAAGACCCAACCTTCATCAATTTTCTTAATTTCAAAATTTTTAAAAAGATTTGAGTTAAGTGGGTTGAAGAATATTTTCCTTCTCCCTCAAACTGGGTCAATCTATGGACAAGTTAATCTAAAATCAATGGACTTCATTTTAAAGAAAATTTAAAAGATAAATGTCCTATTTAGTATAGCTAGCTTATTTGTGGCAGTAGAACATGGACAAAACTTTTTAGAAGGCATGCTAATCATAAGGAAATGAACAAGGAAGCCGTTTACATTGATTTCCCCCTTTTTCCTTTGCATTACCATTTGTTTCTTGGTGGCTTCTCTTTTTCTTTTCTTTTTTCTTTCAATGGCATCCTTTAAGATTCCTAAGGGTTCCCTAAGGAAAGAAAACCGAAGCCATTTGTAAACACAATTTCCAAGTGGGAAATATGTTTTTAGCAACTACAACTTCTATTCCATTTGCAACACAATAAGGAAAATATTTTATTGTTAGTGATTACAATATCTAGTTTCAGGTTTTTTTTCTCTATGACCGACTATCAGTCTAATGTCCAAACTCCACCTTTTCCCTTTTAGGTTTTGGGCAAGCATTCGAACAGTTACATATATAGTTCAGGACAGACTGACCTGGGTCAGAACCAGGATGAGATGGGGTTTCAGCTCAGTACAGATCCCAAGCCAACTTGAACCAGCATTTACCATTCCATACCGGTACAAACTTAGTAGTGCCTCTTATCCGGGTGCATACCATACTGTACCAACTTGTACTGTCTGGTTTCGGAAGCTATCATGATAAAAAGTGAGAAAAAAAAGGGTCGGAAACTATCTTGAAATGACGCACATACCATACAGTGTCGAACTGACCATACATACCGAAATTACCGACATTGTGGACCTTGATTAGTATAAATATAATTCCGAATAATAGGATCAAAAAAATACAGATATTATCACAACAAAGCATCAGAAAGAAAAATATGCCAAAATTAGTAAGTTCCAGTGAGTAAGACTAGAAAGTTCTGCTAAGTAGATGAAGTCAGTTGTAGCTGATGCAAGCTTGGTCTTCAAGTTCAAACTAACACTGGGCCACCTAGTGTTGGTTTTATGGTTCCATAATGTGATGCTAAACTCTTTAAAAATAGATAAAAAACTTGGGTACCAATCAACATTTCTTTTAACCTTGTCTCTTCCAAAATCCTTCAGCTTCACTCACTCTTTCAAGAAGCCTTTTAGACGGAGCTCAAAAACAAGCAGCAGAGATATATATTAAAAATGAAAAGAAATGACAAAGCAGAGAAAAGTATCAAGAACAGAGTAACAATAACTTGCCTCTTATCTGATAAAGGAGTATAACAATTTATCTCTACCCTGAAGGAACAAAGCCAAAGAACAGTAGGGAGGAATCTAGAAAAGGTACAATGAGAAACTGCTAACTGTCCCTTATTTTATGGTTAATTGCCTCAAAATACTATGACTCTCTTTGTCCAACAGTAGTTTTTTGACAATCTATTTTGCATGCGCTAAGTAATTTTGAAGATTATTGTCAGGATGTTTCATCAAATGCATCAGAAAAGCTGTAATTTGCTTACGCAAAAGCATTATCATCAAACCACAATATGATAAAATTTATCTTATATCAGAGTGATGAGCAGAGAAATCAATAAATAATGAACAGAAGCTTCTTCACCATGCATAGTACTTATACTATGGATTCATCATAACAAAATATCCTGCAATTATGCGAATTTTTTACTTGTCCAGTCGTTTAACATTTTTTTTATAAAAATAAAAAATGCTTCAAACTCTATCACCACAAGATGTCCAAGACTCAGCCATGTGCAAAACTTGTCCAGTGGATGCTTATCATTTAGCTTATTGAGTCTTAAATAGTGCAACAAAATATCAAGTAAACCACATGATGAAAAGGAATATGGAGAATTTTTCTATTGAATTTAGTTCTCACAAAACTTAGGTATGCAAGCCTACCTATCTATGATCTTTAGACGTCCTCCAGGCAACCACAGACCTATGTCCCCAGTATGCAGCCACCCGGCTTCATCAATTACCTCTTTCCTGTCCAAGTACTAAAGCTTTAAACAAAACTAGCTTCTTATAGAGTATGAGTGCACAGGAGCAAGAGTTGAAACAAGGCCAATGTAATTACGTCTGCACATCATCTTTATAATAGCCTCGAAAAACTATAGGACCCCTGACACAAATTTCTCCACGTGGATAAGGTTGGTCATCAGATGTGTAGCTCATTTCAGGAACATCTACAAGCTTGATCTCTGGGAAATAAACAGAACTCAAAATAAGAAAAGAACCCACATATCCTATCACAACAGCAGCAGCTCCAGGAATAAGATACGCTGAATCCATCATTTCTTAGTTTAGCAGAAGTATCCAAAACTCAACACTAGAAGCAAAGGACGCATAAAATAATGACAGAAAATCAAACGATACATTTTAGGCATTAGCATCACATGTATGCAACTCATATCATCTATAATACAATCTACAACAAAGCTTTGAAAGCTGAAGTAGAATTCATTATTTACAATCTACTACATCCAAGCACACACTGTAATCATACAAATGTACTTCAATGTTACAAAACATATTTTTTGACAATGAAAATTCAGTAATTTAACTTTACAAAGGACTCCAAATACAATACTTTGAATCCTTAAAAAACCTTATTTCCAGTTTGTGCAAGATTAGACATGATGGAGACTTAAATCCTAATAAAAGATTGAAGAAAGCAACTTCTGCATCTGGAGCTCCAATTATGAAACACTCATATTATCATATAAGTTATAATTTTTTTTTGACAATCTCCAGCATAGAAACACATGATCAAAAGGAACAAGTTTATACTATTTCATGAAAAAGTAATACCACATGACACATCAATATCAAATTCAGCAATAATTAAGCTTCCAAGTTATTAGATTTGGATGTACACTTCAGCAAATACTGCAGGACAACATATTTCTGGGGCATTCATTGAACATTGCCTGATCATGGACTTTCCTAGCTGTCAATGCCTATAAAGTAGCATTTTCTTAGGCTTCCCTAGATGAAATCAACTCAATTGCCCACATAAATGAAATGTCATTGCCCATGCAGGTTAAACCATTAAAAGTCCATTACAGCAGTTGTGACCGATCTTGTAAATACATCCTAAATTTTCAATACTTGTATCAAATATGTTTTTAACAATAATACAAATATTCTCTATAAAGTTGGATGTGTTCACATGCTCCAATATCTCTACAAAATGCAAGATACAAAAAACATCTTTATGTTGAAAATGGGGTTTTATTGAGATAAAAGTTCTTAATAAAATGATACAAGCAAAATACCCCGCAATGCAAAGGAAGACTAAAATCAAATTTGAAATTTAGAAACTAAAAGGAGGGTAAATAAAAATAAATATTGAAATATTTCACACAAAGAACAAGAAAGATAAGTAAAAATAGCTTACATGTCACAATAGCATCAAGAATGTGAACTTTCCTTACAAGTGAACATAAAATTTTAAAATTAAGACTTAAGTCAAAATCGTACATTGTATATTCAAATGTGGGGAAAATAGAAATATAGTTAATAAATAAGATATGATAAAAATGAAAATGGCATATACTAACTAAAAAAGACCAAATCATATAGCTAATAAAGTGTATCTATATATAAACTTGAAAAATATAAATTTTAAAATAGTTCTAGTCGGGTAATATTTGAGCTTTTTGTATCACTTCATTCAAATGCCATTGCAAAATATCAAATTACCCATACATAAGCATGAATTATGATTAAATTTTGGACTCAATAACTACTGCAATCCAGCCTTTGCTTATCAAAAAATACAAAAGAAACTACTACAATTCTCAAGCTCATTAGATAGGAGAAACTAAGGTTTGTTGTACTAGTAGTGGAGCCTAGACTAGTCGATGGTATAGTTCGGTATGCCCCTGTGCCATTCTGTCCTAGGCCCAAACTGACACAAAGAGAGGGCGAAGGGAGAATGGGAGAGGAAGAGAGGCAGGGGGGAGGGAAGGAGAGAGGGCTCTCGGAGGGCACCTAAGTTTGCTGCACATGGTGGAAGCCGGAAGAGGGTGGAGGGAGGGAAGGAAAGGGAGCAGGAGAGGAGACCATCGAAGGCCTCTGGAGGGCTAGCGAGGCCACGTTGCTGCCACTAAGGCTAGTGAAGGCTAGAGGAGGGGCTCCACCCTTCTCCCGATCGAAACAGAGGCTTTGGCTTTCTTATTTGTTTGTAATTTATCAAGTGAAGTCAGCAATTGTGTAATCGACTTCACTATTTTTTCTATTTTTTAAGATTTTTGAGTTGCTGACTTCAACCAAAAATGTCAAAAAAATATAAAAAACAATGAAATCAGCAACACATTTGCTGATTTCACCCAATAAATCGCAAAAAAAAATGGGGGAAATAGGGGTCAACGAGCCCCTGCTTCGATCAGGAGGAGAGTGGAGCCCCTCCTATAGCCTTCACCAGCCTTGGTGATGGTGAGGCAGCCTCACTGGCCCTCCGGAGGCCTCCACTCCCTCTCTCTCTCCTTCCCTTCCTTTGCCCTCCTCCAGCTTCCACCCTATGCAGCAAGCTTAGCGACCCCCCAATGGCCTCCAAAGGCCCTCTCTCCCTCTCCTTCCCTTCCTTCCTCACTCTCTTTTCCTCTCTTTCCTTTTCTCTCTCCCCATCCTCCAGTATCTCGTTTTGAATGCCAGGACCATCCTGATATACTTCGGCACTCCCTGAATCAGGCAGTTCAGGGCAGTTCGGCGAACCATAGGAGAAACTATTAGATTTTCCAGATGAGTTTGCTTCATGGACTTATCACGAAGACAAAGATTTCTTGTAGTCTAATGCATTAGCATGTGTTATTTATAAGATGATGCCGCTACAAACATATGAATTGTCAAAATTACAAGGTGGGAAAACTAAAAAATGAAATAGAAGATATTTGAAAATGCTCCAGCTAATTTTTCATTATCCAAGTATCTTGGTGTCCTTTTTCTCTTGTCTATTACTAAATACAGCCTATAACTGGAGAATGAATTTCAAGGAAGTATACATGTCATCTAAAATATTCAGAAGCACAAAATTATCAAAAAATATAGATAAGCAGAGCTATAGTATAATATTTTTCCCTTTCACTTCACAAAACAAAGCTCACCACAAGCAGGATTTGGAGAGCCGACATGACCAGTAAGCCTGTCACCTTCATCCATTGCACTTATCACACAGGCCGCCTCTGTCATTCCATATCCTTCTATAATCAAACCACCAAAGCATCTGGAAGCTTGCAAACCATTTATTTGTAAGGAATAAAGGAACAGTCTACTAACTTTAAGTTGTATCACAAAGATTAATGAATAAAGCATTACATAAACGGACGAGAATTTGAGATATATGGAATGAGCTTACATTCTTAAAAAGTCCATGACATCTTGTGACAATGGAGAAGCACCTGATGTCAAAATCCGGACCCGTCCTCCAAGTTTCTCTTTTATTTTGTTAAAAACTAGCCTATCCCACATTGGAGATGGATACTTGCCTGAAGGAATAGAATGAAGGCATGACTTAATATGTAACAGAATCAGTGATAATCACCATCTACAAAACTACCAACCGCACATTAAGAACTGACAAGAATTAGCCCCTCACCTCCCCAATGAAAAAAAAAATGAAAGTAATAAAAAAAAGAATAAACTAATAAATCTCTTTTTATATATACTAACAACTCAACACCCACCTGGCCCAAACATCTTATTTAATTGTCATAATATCATATACGATATATATATATAAAGAACATTAAAATCTTGCCATACATTCATACCATCAATATCATAATACCCAAAATCGTATTGGGATTTGTCCAAGCAATAAATTCATTAGTGGTTGCCACTTCCTGACAAGTACAAATAATCAAAAAGAGCTAGAGATATTTCTACAGGGTTTTTGATTTTTTTTTTTTTATAAGGACATCATTTTTTATTTGACTTCTTCTGCAATGCATATATAACATGCTCAACCTTTGTCAACCCTATTTACTACATTTTTATCAAGATCCAATACATCATGATAATAATAATAATAAATACTTCTGAAATTTGGAGTATCCATGTCAGACATTTAAAATAGTTATCAAAGCCAACAATTTTCTACAGTTTTTTCTGTATCTGTATTCATGAGATTCACTATCTCATTAGGACTATTAATATGAATAGATAGGCATAAATGACCATATGTCCTGCATCCTAGACATATAATCTCAAGCTTTTTTCCCCCTGCCTATGGTGTCTATGTCCTAAATCTACAAGAATACATAGTGAACCTTGAATCGTACGTATTATCACCATCCATACCAATGTCAAGTAGTTTTATGCTCCAATTGTGGGCTAACTATGTATTTATTTGGACAAATGCATTCTAGAAACCTTGGAAGTGCGATTTATACTTAGGTTGTCAATTTCAAGCCATGCTGGAAAAGTCTTCTATGAACTCAATAAAATTGATTCGTAATATAACATAAATTGATGCACTATAAGAATTTAAAGAACCAATGTATACACCTGTACTTGTCACTGCTCATAAGATTTTGATCTTAGTACAAGGTTGAGATGGTCTAACTCAAGGCCGGCTTGAATAAGCTAACTTAAAACCAAAAATAAGTGTACTGAGCAAAATGGGGCCATATAGGGTTTGTAAATGATCAGTTCATGGTTTAGAGGTGTACCAGGGGTATGCTATACTTGGGCCAATACGGTACCGATAAGGGTGGTAGTTTAAACCTTGGTCCACAATAACAATCAAACTTTAAAAGAACTTACAGCAACACCGTATGATAATGTCAATGGTGAAACAAAAGATTAATAAGACTGATTTGCTCATGAAAGATGCAAGTCAGAAAACCTAATTGATATGCATAGCACACTTGCAACCACAAAAGAAGAAATCTTCTCTTCAAAATGCTACAGAAGTCTTAATTAGTCAGGCCATGAATTAGAATTCCACTAACATATCAGGTTTCAGCAATTGGTCAGTAGTTCATTATTTGTCAAACAACATCAATTTTTTTAATAATTAATTTAGCATTATAAGGCAGGTAACTTTATTTGCACAAATAAAGCAGCGTATGTTCTGTCCAAACAACTAAGAGGAAAAATCTCAATTTGTTCTGTGAACTAAAGAGATGATGAATAGAATGATGTCAAAACTAAAAACTTAGTTGAATGGCATCTAATCATATATGGTCTAATACTCTAATTGCTTTGAGATTCTAAGGCACGAGTTGGTTATAGCAAGCCCAAACATTGACAAACAAGAATCCCAAGAAGATTCTAAAACTTATTCCCCATGGATACACCTCTGGCTCACTAGTGATAACCAACGCTGGACCAAAATGTGGAGCCTGTCACTATTTCTGTTGCACTCTTCAGTTAACAATGACTTTGGGTAAATCAGCTGTGGATCTTATGCTTGTTTGCTTGGCCTAATCATTATTGTTTAAACAAAACTCACAATAACTTCTTCATATCGAAAGGAACACTTTCTAACGTACCCCAAAAAGGAATGTTCTCATGGGCAGTACAGTTTTTACCTAAACTTTGACTGCATATGAACATGTACTGTCCTCGTCTCCTAGAGTTTTTGTGCATCAATTCATCAATAAAGGCATGCATATCTATGTATATATAACCAAGTATCCATCATTTTTAGCAAATCCTGTGCCGGCGTTCATCATTTCAGATGACATGCCATAGTCCATCATATTGTTAACAGCCTTGTCAAGATATATAAGGGATGCATCTAATATGGAACCAAACCAGCTGCCTTTTTACAGATATTACCATGTGCTATTGCTTGCGTCTTGGCATTATAGGCAGCATTGAATAATCTCTCCTTTAAACCCCCAGATGTCTTTACAGCATTTATGATTCTGTAGTAAATTATAAGCTACAAATTAATATACAAGCAAATGATTCTCTCAATATAAAATGAAATGCAGCACACGACCATGAGATTACCCAGCATATATCCTGTTGTACAATCGAGGAACGCTGGCAAATATTGTGGGTCTCAGAGCTGCAATGTCATCCATTAATTTCAAATTATCCTGGAAGAAGATGAAGAAGATTAAGAGACAACATATATAGCTATATGTCTATCTACCTACACATGCATATTTATATGTCTGCATGTGTATGTATGAATTTCTGAAAAATCATGCGGTCAAGTGATAAAGGTGATGCAAGCAAATAAAGTACTGCATGTTACCTGTGGTTGACCAACATAAATTCAATTTAAAACAATATCATCAGGTTGTAATCTTGGTTGTAATCTCAGTTATGCATCTAAAAGTGACACTGTCAAAATTTAACTTCATATCTAAACAAATCAGTTTCAGCATGCCAGGTCTAAAAATATCCATTGCTATACTTTTACTGACCAATGAATATTTTAGATAAACTAAAATACCTGCTTATTTAGTGGTTTTTGTCAACTTAAAATTACTGGAAACTCAGTTTAATTAAGTATATGTTCAGTCAAATGTAATATGAATGTTTTGAATCCATGACCTAGCCCAACATGTTCTGGTGGCCAGGTCACGGATCAGTGGTTCAATCATGGGTGGGCTCATTGACCCATGACATCATTAATAAAATACATAAATATCCAAAAATGGTAGAAAATAAAATTGATAAATGTAAAAATAAATCATAGAATTAACTTTGATGGGAATATATAATAAAAAGATTAACTATATTTTAATTATTTTATTTGACATGCCTATTTGATAATAACTTGTGTAACAATTATAAATTTTAAAAGGTTTATCTGATATTATCTAATTTAAACAAAGAATTATTTAATAAAGGTGTATAATGCAAATGTGTAGCATCAAGGTGCTCGAACACTTGATTATAACATTAAACATTTCAAAAGAATGTAAGAGAATTGATAACTAATTTACTTGTTATACCAAAAATATAGATATTATTAAAATATTAAAGAAGTCATATCATGCACAAATTGGATTTAAGGTTTTTAGTACCTATTTTTTATAATAAGAATTGATTAAAAAGAGGTGTTATAAAATATAGTTACTAGTCTTGACTGCAAGTATTAGTTATCTTGGAGGTTAGGTGGAGGTGTGGTTGTCTACCATGAAATCCAAAACTATTTTAGCTTTAAGGACTTGACTCGAACTGGTTGACAAGCATCAACCCATCAGGGTGCAGGTTGGCCCGTTTGACCTGCCCAAAGAGTCTATAAGTAACTCAAACAGAAAATATTAGCAGGTCATGAGTCTAGCAGGCCAACCCATGAGCTTTAGAACATTGATGTCAAATTGTCAATAATAAGTTATCAACTGCTTAAGTTATGCAATAATGAAATCTTTGATTAAATTACTTTACTTTAGTTTTACTTGATAATTTCTATTAAGTGATTTGAACTTTGAATTAATTACAGCTTCCTACAAAATAACATTTTCAAGCATCAATTAACATCTAACAAACACATTATAATGGACTCAAATTCTTTCTTGAAGTCAATTTTCACTTAAAGAGATCATTAACTAAAACAAATTATGCCTTATATAAATATAAATACACATATATAAAAAACATATACATCAAATTCCTTCAATCGTAAGTTTTCAAAATTATATCTACCTGATGTGATGGTTTGAAAAAAAAAAACACTAATTAAATGAGCACAATGCCTAACATAATATTACATAACATAAAGAAAATAATATAATATCATATAATACAATCCAAGATGTAAGTTCCGATAGCATGGGGCATGCTGGCTATTGGATGGCATGGCACCTGTTATGTGGCATCCATGCCGACACATTGCACATACTTTCCTAAGCAGGCACCTAGCTTTTTTATTTATTTAACTATCCCCTCCCTTCCTCTCTGTGGCTGTGGTTAATACTTCCCGGACCCTTGGGCACACGCACAAGCATATAACCCGGAATATCTAGAGATATCTATTTAGGAAATACATATTACTTTTTTTAGAATATGGAATTTTAACATGTTACAGCCAGTTGTCGACCTTACATAATTTCATAACTTTTTAACCATCCAGGGCTTGTACTGGCATCAACAATTCTAAAGAGAGACATGCAAGACATGTATACACAAGGTTCACCATACCGGTTGATGCCATACCATACAAGTACCAAACTAGTATATAGTCTCGTACCATACTGACACTCAATATGCCTTGCATCTCACACCATACTATATACAAACACTGTTATAGGATGGTATTGGTATGAGGTCCAACACTGAGATGGTAAATCTTATGTATAACAAAATTCAACATGTTTATAAATACTCCCCAAACATTGGAAACAATGTAAAACAAATCGAAATAGATGAACAATATAGTTCCATACCCCCTGATAGAAACCAACTGCAACTCCAAAATGTGCCATTGAAATTTGGTTCGCCCGCTCATAGATGTGTGCCAGAGGAAGATATGATATATAGCTGCAAGAAAGCAATGGAAAACTTCTAAGATGAATCAACAAGAAACAAACAAGAGCTATAAAAAAATTAATTCAAAAAGCTCAGTAAAGAAAATAAAAGATGAAAAAAGAGCTCACATATCTGAAGGATAGAAGTTGATACTTAGGCTAGATCCAGCAACATTTGCAATCAAGTTCTCATGAGCCAGTACAGCTCCCTGAAGATCAAAGCTTCTCCTATATCAGTCAACCAATAAACAGAAAAACAAACAAGAAACTAATTCGAAGTGCCAAAACAAACTTGGCCAAACTGTGATTTGTAAATACCTTTGGCGTGCCTGTTGTACCACTTGTATAGCATATAGTTGCAACATCTTCAGGTTGAGGAGGGCAAAATGGTTGAAGATTACTATGTCCCTAAAATTGCAACCAAATTCCACAAGTCAGAGAAGCGAGTACACTTATTAAATAAATGCAAATCAAATAAGCAAAAGAAAAGTTTTGTTCTAAGCAAAGGTAAGAACTGAAAATTTCTCCATGTCTTAACATGAATCTAACATTCCAATAGGGTTCTAAAGGGGCAACACAACACTGTATTTATGGATATTCAACCATGCATATAGCACATAAATATGTCTAATATCATTATAAGTCAAATAAGTGGTACTAAACATGACATGCAATCCGGATTGAACTTATCCAGATTAAATAATAGTAACATAAAACAATGAGATGTGACAAAATGAGATCCATCAGCTAAGGGCCTTTGCATTCACATAAAAGAACATCATTTATACACATCCATGCAGATGCATACACAATGGCTTCAAGATTGAGACGTCACACATGTCATTGTCACATAATTTCTGAGTAGATTCAAGGAAAGTGTCATGTAGACAAATTAGTCAATAACAAAGCTTCAAGTACCAATACACATTGCACCATATTGCAGATAAATAAAACAGAAACACCAGTATAGTACAAAAATTGCTAGCATGTACTGCCTTGTAGGCCCCAAAATGGCTTGGGTCAACCAGGTCCCAACCTGATTAGGGCCAGTTAACCCAGGTTTTTAGACCCATTGATCAGATTTTTTTTTTTTTTTTGGATGAAAACCCATCAGTCAGATGGTTCTGAAATATGATGCACATAAAATACAGCGTTTGTTAAGGATCATATTTTGCCTGGTCGTCCAATATAAAGGGACACAAGGGGTCAAGCATCAGATGACCTGTTCCAACCAACCCGACTCCATTCAAATCAGTAACTCCTCTATAACTCACCCCATTGCCTTCTTCCGGTTTGTACTTGGCGCACTAAGGACTACTTATTTGCAGGTTGAAGGATCAATTGGGTTTGAATTTGGACAATCCCTTGTATGGACATTAGTGGTAGCATTCCACACCAACACCTTTTATTGGTTACCTCTACTAGTTATCCATCATTTTATAGCGTTCCTTCTAGACAAATTAAGCATAGTGCTTTTTATCCTGGATGGGACCAAAACCTCAACCCGACCCAGCTGGACCAGAACCAAATGCATTAGGTCCAACCTTGCTTGAATCTAAAAATAAATCCACAGATCCAATTAATTAGCCAATGCATAGGGTCCTAGTCTAGAATCATGATCCAAAAGAAAACTGGTCAGCTCTGAGTCATGTTCAACCCAATCCATACCAGCCTGTTTGCAGGACGACAACCAACTTTCATTATGTCCCCTTAGATCCTTCCAACATCATTTCACACTGCATTTAAGTTCATACTTTTTGCAAAAACAACACTTTAATTGCATATCATGTTAAAATCTCCAAGTTTCTCTATTCTTCTCATAACAATTAAAAAAAGTTTGTTTTCCTCAAATCTGTTGAATAGCTCATACTAAAATCTAGTAAAACTACACTTACATGTTAGCACAAGCTTTAATTAGAGATCTAGATATGTTGTCTAAAACTCTCGCTCTTAACTTTAGGGCCTGTTTTTTGGAAAGTAAATATCATGAGAAAGTTAGTCAACTTTCCCACTAACCAACTTACCCATATTCTCATGCTTCTGTAGGTGGGCAAGTTATTTTTCTAAGATAGCATTTACCCATGAAATGAGAGAAAAATCTTTCCCACTTAGGAGTTGGGTAAGTCATTTTCCCATCAAGCAGTAAAACAATTGTTGGGTGGATGTCTGGCCAGAACACCACCTTCCAAGACCTTTTCAGTACCACGCGATGCAGCAGGAAGAAAGAAGAAACAAAACAAAAACAATCAAAATACGTGGATCAGCCACAAAAGGGCTCGCCTCCATGGGGCATGCAAACTTCACTATGAAAAAGAAATTTTACAAGAGGAGACCTCATCCTCAACCCTTGTACACCCAATTCTCTCTCACTAGAAGTTCCCCTCTCAAAAGCTCTCTCTCTCTTGGAAGACCCCCTAAATTCCTGAAGTGACCGGCGTCCGCTGTCCAAGAGCCTCCTGCTCCTTCTCTCATAGCATACAGCCTTCTCTCCCTCCTTCATGAGTTCCATACAGCTCCGTACGGCAAAAACCAGACCGCTCGCAACTTTCTGTGCCTCACAGACCCTTTCAAAGGGTTAAACATGACTTAGATTAGGTTTAGGACTCCTTAATCAATTCAAATCAAGTCCCAAGCCATTGGATCAAGATCGGGAGTCACCCACGCCCTCCGATCGCGCTCCGGTCCACGGAATAGTGCCGTGGACCACGTTTCCCACACGGTCCACAAACCGAGCTGTGGACCGCCCGATCCACGGTAGACCGAGGTACAGGCCCAGGCGCCGCCTGGGCCTGGGCTGGCCCGCGCGCACGAGCTTGGGCCGCACCCGCGCGCGGGCCCGCGCATGGGTTGGGCCGCGCACCCGCCTGGGCCGCGCGCCCGGCTGGGCCGCCAGCTCGCCTGGGCCGCGCGCCCGCCTGGGCCGCCCACCCGCCTGGGTCGCGCGTCTCGCGCGTTGGCCCCGCCTGGGCCGCGCGCCGCCGCTCCGCCGGCCCGTTGCTAGCCGCCAGCGGTCCTCCGCCGCCTCGGATCTTGTGTCGATTTCAAAAGCTCGTATCTTCTCCATCCGAGCTCCATTTGGGGTGATCTTGGTCTCGTTGGACTCTATTTTTTGCCACAAACCTCGCTGTGGGCTCAATATGGGCTGAATCTCGAGACGTCAAATCCTAACAATCTCTACCTCGACTCGATATTCGGCCTCCTCCAAACTCCGAGAGCTTCTGGATCTCCTCGCCCCCATGCCCTGTGGCAATCACCTGCTGATCATGAATGGACAAACATGGGAGTCGAGCCAGACTGCTCGATCCCATCTCCGTCGTATGCTGTACTCCTCCTGACCTGAGATCTGCTCGGAGCATCATCCTACGGCAATAAGAATCTCACCTTGCGACGTCGCCTCTCGTCCTCTCGAGTCTCCTATCTCGTACCCGATCCGCCTCCTGGAGTTTCACCTTGCTCTGGGCTCCGTCTGGCTCCCGAAGCTCCACCTCGCACTGGACTTCCTGTCAGATAATGTCCTCTGCTCCCCTTCTTCCCCTCCAGCACAATCCTATCGCCGCGTAGCACCTTCAGGATTCCTCCACCAGCTACCATCCTGTAGCCTCTCGAATCCAGTCTGCTAAGTGAGATAAGATTCCGTCTGAAATCGGATATGTATTGGACCTCCCCCAATCTCCTCACTGCACCGTCATGTATCCTCCAGCTGACCGTCCCAATGCCTCTGATCACACAGCTCGATCCATCCGACAGATATACAGTGTCCTCACTGTTCTTCAGAGAGTCAAACTGCTCTTCTCTGCAACATACATGATAGGGGCATGCGGAATCTAATATCCACTGCTGGGAAGAAGTAGATACCTCGTCAGATATCTCCAGGACATCTCCATCTGAATCGCTGCCGGCCGTCGCTACAGCAGCCACCATCCGATTTTTAAGTTGAGGGCAATCTCTGGCTAGATGCCCCAACTCCTCACACCGGTAACATCTGATTTTGCTCAAGTCCCTCCTGGACTTGGACCGCCCTCGTTGCGATCTCCTGTCGCTCCGTCTACCGCCTCCTGCTCCTCCAGAAGCCATCAAAGCTGAGCTACCGCCACCTGAGCTCGAAGCTGGGTTCTCCCTCCTAAGAACCTCATTCTGGAGTATCGCCGCGGTGACCTCGTCCATCTTGATGGTGCTCTTCCCCACTAGAAGAGCAGTTACCAAGGACTCGTACGAAGGAGGAAGCGACGTCAGCAAAACCAGCGCCCTGATCTTCTCCTCAACATTCTCACCAACATTGAGGAGGTCGGTGAGGATCTTCTGGAAGTGGCTCAGATGCTCCTGCACGCTCTGTCCCTCAGTCATCCACAGTTGGTAGAACTGCCTCCGGAGGAAAAGAGTGTTGATGAGAGACTTTGCCATGTACAACTCCTCGAGCTTCGACCACAGCACCGTCGGAAAAGTCTCGCTCAGCACATGGATCACCACCTCATCCGTCAGGTACATGCGGATGGTACTCACCGCCTGCATCTGTAGCCGTTTCCAATCCCTCACCTCCATGGTGGTCGGCTTCTCATCGCACAAGAGAGCATCGATCAACCCCTGTTGGATGAGCACGTCCTTCACCCTTGCCTGCTACAAGGAGAAATTGCTCTTACCATCGAACTTGTTGATCTCCATCTTGATTGTTCCTGTCTTCTCCATCTTCAGTCTTGCTCACCACCGCTGCAATCTGCGTCCTTATACCGCCTTGCTCTGATACCACTTGTTGGGTGGATGTCTGGCCAGAACACCACTTTTCAAGACTTTTTCAGTACCACGCGATGCAGCAGAAAGAAAGAAGAAACAAAACAAAAACAATCAAAATACGTGGATCAGTCACAAAAGGGCTCGCCTTCACGGGGCATGCAAACTTCACTATGAAAAAAAATTTTACAAGAGGAGACCTCACCCTCAACCCTTGTACACACAATTCTTTCTCACTAGAAGTTCCCCTCTCAAAAGCTCTCTCTCTCTTGGAAGACCCCCGAAACCTCTGAAGTGACCGGCATCCGCTGTCCAAGAGCCTCCTGCTCTTCTCACAGCATACAGCCTTCTCTCCCTCCTTCACGGGTTCCGTACGGCTCCGTACGGCAAAAACCAGACCGCTCGCAACTTTCTGTGCCTCATAGACCCTTTTAAAGGGTTAAACATGACTTAGATTAGGTTTAGGACTCCTTAATCAACCCAAATCTAGTCCCAGGCTGTTGGATCAAGACCGAGAGTCACCCACGCCCTCCGATCGCACTCCGATCCATGGAACAGTACTGTGGACCGTGAGAAACGTGTGGGAAACGCCCACGCGATCCACAGACCCAGCCGTGGACTGCCCAGTCCATGGTGGACCGGGGTACAGGCCCAGGCAGGGTGCTTGGGCCTGGGCCACGCCCGCACGCAGGCCCGCGCACGGGTTGGGCCGCGCACCCGCCTGGGCCGCCCGCCCGCCTGGGCCGCGCGCCACCGCCTGCGGCCATGCCACCACCGCTCCGCCGGCCCGCCGGCAGTCCTCCGCCGCCTCGGATCTCATACCGACTTCAAAAGCTCGTATCTTCTCCATCCGAGCTCCGTTTGGAGTGATCTTGGTCTCGTTGGACTCCGTTTTTCACCGCAAACTTTGCTGTGGGTTGAATCTCGAGGCATCAAATCCTAACAATAATCTTTTTATTTTATTCCTAAAATACCCCTAATCCTATGATTTAATATAATATATAATAATATATAACAATATTTATATAATAAAGGGCATTATGGGAAATATGGATAGATCTTAAGAACTTATCAGGAAAAGTAGTAATGCAAAAGAACATGGTAAGAGCTTCCGAAGCCACTTTCCCATGCATAAAAGAGCAAAAGTAAATTAGTTTTCTGTTTAAATATTGCCTAAGAAACACCTACCCAAGAAAATACAAATTCCTAGGTAAGTTTTTTACCCTCCATGGAACAAACCCTTTTAATGTTCGAAGAAGAAAAAAGAACCAAAAGAAACAAAGAGTCAAAAAAAACTCAACCAAAATCATATTTGTTGACCTAATCATGCAAAAATAATGTGTAAAGCATACTTAATTAAAAGCTCAAACCTCAAAGAACTAAAAATAAATAAGTGTATCTAATTTTTCCAAACAAAGTCTATCTACTCTCAATTTAATTTCTTATCTATAGAGAAACTAAATCTACCAATCACAGATATTCACTAACCTCTCTTTTATAATGGCAAAAATCCAAAACAATTAGAATTATAATGCCTGAGGTTTGTCTTCAGCATAAATAATGAAAAAAATATGTTTTGACCTATGGAGAGGGACTCAAGTACAGATGTTGGGTATCGATTGTCTATGTGTTGGATGCTTCCAAACTTAAGAATTTGTTATTATGAATCATAGATGGGTCATAATCATATGATTCATATCAATGCCTAAATGTCAAGTGCAGGTAGTTTGAGCTAAATCAAAGAGCTTGGGTAACATACGAGGTGACATATCTGAAACCAAGGTTCGCTTTGCCGATATCGGCGCCTATACCGGTCGGCCAGTGGGACGATTCGATACGCCCCCATACCATTCCATGCTGGGCCCGAACAGACAGCAAAGAGAGAGGGAGAGAGGGAGAACAAGAGAGGGGAAAAGAGAGAGGGAGGGAATGGAGAGGACAAGGACACTGGCAGTAGCCGCCCGAAGACCATGAAGGCTCCTGGATGGCCAGATTTGCCTCCCTAGCCTCCTCTGGATCGAGACAAGATTGATGCTCCGATTTCAATCATGATTTTTAGATTTTTTGCAGATTCATACGAAAGTCACGATTTTTAAGTTTTTATTTCTTTCAACAAGATTGCCGACTTCACTGTAAATCCACAAAAAATAAAAAATACAAAATCATGATTGGATGCCCTTATCTCGATCCAGTGGAAGCCGAGGCAAATCTAGCCATCCAGGGGCCTCCACGACCCTTCGGCAGCCACTACCAGCCTCCCCAACCTCTTCCATTCCTCCCCTCCCTCTCCCTCCCTCCCCAATTCTCTATTTCTCTCTCTCTTTCCTCTCTTTAGAGAAGGGCAGAGCTCTAAAGGCCTCAACAGCCCTCCAGTAGTATTGACAGACCTCCAACGGCCTTCGACAGTCTCTCTGGCCTTTCCTTCTCCCTCCCTCCCCCTCTCTCTTTTCCTCT
The DNA here is from genome assembly GCF_000442705.2 of Elaeis guineensis. NCBI lineage: Eukaryota > Viridiplantae > Streptophyta > Magnoliopsida > Arecales > Arecaceae > Elaeis > Elaeis guineensis. The sequence continues at coordinate 112,088,934 of NC_025997.2, read as the reverse complement.
CTTTCCTTCTGTCTCCCCTCATCCTTGCTAGTGTTTTAATTCGAAAGCTGGAATCATCCCAATCGGCTGCTGATACGACTCAGCATGTCTCAAACCGGACAGTTCAGGATGGTTCAGCCAACCTCTTCGGAAATAGTGTTCTTAAAATGATTGACAAATGGTAAAATTTCTTTCACCATTTTGGATCATTAGATATATAATTACATGTTTGACTCCAAATGAAATGTTCCAAGATGTTACGAATACAAGAATAAATTAGTCAAGTTTAAGAGACCTAGTGTTAGCTCGAACTTGGCATTTCTTCTCCATAACAAGCCAGGAAGATCTTATTCAAGCTAAACTTGTTCTAGATTATTAAAAGGTTGAGCTTGGCTCAATAAAGCTTACACATAGATAACATGAACACTATCAATGAGGATGGTTTTGGCAAAGCAAGTTGAAAACATGCATGATGCCAAGAGAGATAAGTGATAATTTGCCAAAGAAGAAGACCGAGGTGGTAGGATTAGAATTGGGAAGAGTAGGTTAGTTGAAGTTTCATGGTTGATGTTAAGGATTGGAGAGATCGAAAGCAGGATGGGATTAGAATTTTAATCTTTTAACAAAGGATTGAGGATGACAGAGAAACAAAAAGGGCAATGGGTTTGTAGAAGGTTGAGAATCGAACTAAGGATGGCCACCAGGGATGAGGGGAAAGCGTTGTGGTTGCTACTGTCAAGAGAGATAAAAGCTTATCTTAGGCCCATGATAAGACATTATCTCAAATATTAGGGTCAGGTTTAACAAATATGATACATTCTTACATATATAAATCTGTTGAGTTCAATAGTAAATAAAAATATATTTAACAGTACTAACACTAACATGGCTAGCCCCAAGCCCTGATGGTGAAGGTGGAAAATTGATGTTATGTTGATAGTGAACTGTAAAAACAAGCCAAATTATGATGAAATGGATCTAAATGGATGGCTTTAAATAGGATTTTTTGGTGAATGAGGATCCATAAATCCAACTCCAAATTGATGAGATAATACTTGATGGTTCAAGTAGTAATAAAATGTTAAAATTCTAGTTAAATTATATATCTTAGAATTTCAAGCAATTTTTTTCTGAAATTGAGTGAGCTAGGAAATGATCTCTTTATTTTTTGAGACTACATCTAGATCTCAAACTTGGTTTGCTCAATAAAATGAGCAGTCCATTGTCGAGCCAAACTATCAAGTCAAATGCAACCACTTATGAATAGTTCAGTTCAGTCAACTAACAGCCTTAATTAAGTAGGCTCAACGAAATGCTACTAGGGGTGGTATTTACAAACCAACCCACCAACCTCAACCTGCTTTAAGCAGGTATCGGTTTAGCATTAATGATTATGGGCAATAAATAGGTCAGCCCACCTAGACCTCTTTATTAATAAGTCAGGTTCGGGTTTAGATCTCTCGCAACTTTTGACCTATTCAATAGTTGAGTCGGGCCATGACCCAACTCATTTAAGACCTGTTTAACCCATTAAAAACCTACTTAAGTTGTTTAACCCAAACCATTTAATTTCTTTAAAATCCACTGAACCTAGTTTAAACCCATTTAACCAGTTTAAGATTTGCTTAACCTGTTTAACTTGATTTGACCTATTTATCAAATAGGGCATGTGGGTTGGCTCAAGTTACTTGTTTAATAAAAAGGTTGAGTTCGCATTTGGATTTTTTGATAGTTTAATAAAAAGGTTGGGCTCACCAAACAGATTTTTGACCCAACCAGCATCCAACCACACCCATATCCAACCTAAGCCAACTCCACTGCCACTCCTACGTGCTAATATGGAAAAGCAAAGGAGATGGTAGGATCTCTTCATTGAGTTGGGTTTTTTTTTGGGGGTGGGGGGGGCCGTGGGAGAGGAGGGGGAGGGTATTGCTTTGTACGTCAGATGGTAAATGGTGCTTTTAAGTCTTTAAGATATATTTATACTTTCCAATGCGAGAATGAAGTTTACAATTTCCATTATTTAATTAAACCAGTAACATGAAACAAAATTTTCAATGTCCTCTCCAATAGAAACCATTTACCATGCCCGGCTAATACTGAGGTAAAGAATTCACTGAAAATACAGAGCAACAGTTTAAAAAATGTCCTCATCTAGTGTGCCTTCAATGTTTAAGAACATATAAAGGAGGCATATAAGCCATCTAGCTATTGTATAATAAGATCAAATAGACAAGACATGCCCTTGGCAATCACATCTATCTATCCATTCGATCATCATAACTAGCTGTAGAAGCATGAATAATCTTCAGAGATTTTGTGTGTGTGTGTGTGTGTGGAAAAGACTCACCTGATTGTGTAGTTTTGAGTACATAATAATCTCCACTCCAGTTGTCGAAGGAACTGAAGGCATGTTTTCATCAATCCCACCTACCACCTAGTGCAATTAAGGAAAAAATAGTAGAAACTAAAAATTTTGGAGCCAAAGTTTCCCCTTCGATCAATACAGATAAACAACCATAATTGCTTTGAGTATTCTTACCACTATCAGACGTACACATGCAATTTGAGATAAGAAACTTAATAACTGCAAAACCAACCAAGTAGTAACATAAGAAGGGCACAGTAAAAGAGTCTAAAACCATCATAGATGTACTGCATGAAGAAAAGAAAGAGAGAGCTCTGCAAGAGTAATAAAATTCTAACTGCATAATGGATAACCCCCAATTGACAGCATTCTACCTTAACGCAATAAGTTATTCACAAAGCTACCTTAAGAAAATAATAGATTTATTTTTCACCTGTATAAAATTTGGCACAAATTGGCAAGAAAAAAACTGAAGGAAAAACTTGAAACAAGTCAAAGTATCCCCTTAATACAACTGATAAACAAGGCAAACTGATTAAAAATTGCATAAACTGATTTTTGCACTAAAGCAAGATACAATTGGAGAAGAGCTGAATCAGAAATTTAGATTGTGTTTACACTGTTGCCAGTTTTATGCTTTATGGTCTTTCATTTGCAATGATTTTCATTTTGTTTCCAATGTTATGAAAAAACATGTTAGGTAGTCACAATTACATTTTAACTTTAAAACAAAAACAAATATACATATAGGATAGTGGTGGTGAACTGATGATGATGATTCTTACCATAATATGCTATACAAGTCCCATACTAGCGCACAACAAGCATTACCATACCATACTAGTATCGAACAAGTAGGTGGTATAGGGAGCAGGGTTCGCCGTACCGGGCCGAACCGCCCGGTACGGGGCGTACCGAGCCGGACCGGTCCCTTACCGATCCGGTTCGGGCCTATTTTTCGGAAAATGATCCCGAACCGCCCGGTTCGGTACGGTTTGGGCCCATACCGCTCGGAACCGGGCGGTATAGCTCGGTTCGCCGTTGGTTCGGGGTGAACCAAATCGTACCGCCCAAGAGACCATTTCACATGGAGGAGGGGGGGAGGGGGGAAGGTGGGGGCCTTTTCACGTGGTTAGGGGAGGGAGGGGGGAGAGAAATGGACGTGGCCCACTTCACATGGGGGGAGGGCCTGGTGCTTTAATAAGCACCAGGCCTTCGGTGTTTTTTGAGAGTTCTCAGAGAACATCCATGACTGTGGACAACTTAATCGTTGAGACTTTCAAAAAATTAGAAAAGAAGGCAAAATTTCGTGAAATTGAAGGAGTGATTTGAGAAGAAGCTGATCTTTGGCCGGAGGTAAGATAATCTGTTATTTTGTTAGTAAATATTTTTTTTTATTTTTGTTGTTAGAAATAGGATAAAAATGAGGTAAAATAAAAATAGAAGAAAATCATGCCAAAATCTTATGATTTTGGTATGATTTAATTATATGTGATAGATCTTTGGAAGATCTACACGATGACACTAAAATTATTAATTTTTATTAATTATATATTTTTTAAATATTTTTAAATATTTATTTATTTAAAAATTAAAAAAAATTAAATTTTAGGGAAAAAAATTAGAGTTTGAGAATCATGTTTAGAATGATTCAAGCTACTTAAATCTAATTTTAAAATTTTTTTCAAATATTTGAAATTAAAAATTTATTTTTTTAATTATTTAAATTAAAAAATTTAATTATAAAATAAAAAATATATAAAAATAGTGTTATATTTTAGTTAATTTAAAAATATTATTTGAAGCATATAACATATTTATTTTGAATTTATAATTTTTAAAATAATTATTAAAATTATTTTAAAATTATATATAATTATTTTAATTATCATTAAACTATCGTGTTTTATTATACTTGCATATATTTTAATTATATATATATACTGCGGACGATCTTGCACGTGGAGTAGGGTCTATGGATGTATCTGGATCATCCTCGCATTATGGATCCTATTATCCACAGCCACCTTATGATCCATATGCATATGGTGCATCCGAGGCATCATCTTCTAGTGGTTACTATCCTATGCAGCTTGGAGCATCTTACGGATCAGATTTTGCTACTGACATATTTGAATGGGCTCCTCCACAACCGTACCATCATCTCGAGGATACTTCTCAGAGTCAGAATTTTAGCGAGAGGTCTGAGATGTCTTACAATCCAAAGAGGATGCCTTATGGGATGATGAATATTCGAAAGTACGGTGCAGCTTGGCTAGAGGGTTGGACTGATATCCCTTCAGACTATGTTGATGATCCAGACATCTACGAGCGTCACAGACACTCGACAAGAATTAAATGCAGAGTACATCTTAAGGTTTGTATATCAGTTATTGCGCTTTGTACTTAAATATTTAGATACATTTTAATGCGTATTTTATATATTTTTTCTTTAGTTTTAAGATGACATAGTTGAAATATAATGTAAATAAATATATGTTTGAAATTTTGGATCAAGAGTCTTTGTACCGCAACCTAACTCCAAATTGAACCCAAATATGTCAATAATATGCAATATAATGCCATATTGAGGTTGTATTTATCAATTATTAACTTCAAAAATCCAAAAAAAAAATTTGAAAATCGAAAAAAATATTGTGTATCGGTACCGGACCGGTACGCCTAGGCATACCGTGTGTTGGTACGGTATGGTACCGATACCATACCGGTCCGGCCCAAGCACGCCGTCCGATACCGGTACAGCGAACCTTGATAGGGAGTATTCCAAATATTGGTATGCAGAACTGACCTCCATACCGAGCACACCAACACTCTATCAAGATGGTACTGGTATGGTTTTGGTACCAAGATGGCAAACCTTGGTTATTACTATGGTGTTGGTTGTAGTGCTGGTCCTAGTGGTGATCAAGGTTGACAAAACCATCCCAAAGTGGGCTGTACATCCCGTACAATACTAACTCGACTAGGAACTAAGAAGAAACAGCCTCCTGATCAATCCCAAGGCAAAACCAGGCCAAACACATTAGTTCCACCAATTTCGGGCAATATTAACTAGCAAATGCCAGTTCTCCCCAACCAAACTCTCAATCTTGAAACCCTTCCTACACAAATATCTCCCACAAACCACCCTTTGATCTCAATCCTCCCAATCCCTCCATTTCTCTCCTCACCTCCTCTCTTAAAAGTGATTCACAAGTGTACTACCCTTGTTGGTTGCCTTGAACGTCATTGGGCCCTCACCACTATTCTACCTCCGCTCCTATAGCCTCTACTTGAAGGAATTACCAATATGGAAGGCATGTTGCCCTCCCAATAGGAGTCCCTAGTGCTCTCGTCCTCTAATGTGGAGTCGTTGCTCCTGCCTCACTCATCCTCCTCCATCACCCAAGTCACCACCTTGATCCAATCCAATGACCCTCACTCTCCCTCCAATCAATTCCTCCATGCCTCACCAACATACATTGCCAAATTCAAGAACCAGGGCTTGCGCTCCACTAGCTCTCATGCTCCCTTTCCCTCTCTCCTCTCCCTATCAGATTTTAACAAATCTTGGAAAAACATAAAAGATCCAAAAAAAAATTCAGTTTGCGGCTATCAATACCTAACTAGCATGGTCCAACATGGTATATATCTGCCTGTATAATGCCATATGTATCATATCAACTTGGTATTTGATTGGCATGAGTCACGATATTGGTACTGCCAGGCATGGTGATGGTTGCAATGGTGCGTTGTGTTTGGGGCGGTAGCTATTGCGGACAATGACAATAATGGACAGGTGATGGTGGATGGTGGTGATTCCAATGGTGGTTGTAACATCAGTGGCAGCTGCAATGGTGGTTTGTTGGCAAAGACAATGGCAATTGTTCGGATGCTAGTAGCGATGGTCGGGGATGAAGGTGTAGTGCAAGAAATGAAGGAAGTTGCATTTAACAAGAAGTTCCAACAGTGCAAGAGGTGCAGGTAGTGGATTATTGCTGGCAATGGAGAATGGTGGTCGGAGATGCTAGCTAAAGTGGGAGCAAAGGTGGAACGGTAGTGCTAATGTCCATAGTGCCAATGGAAGTAGAAGTACAAGGTGCCAATCCTAATTCCAAGGTTCACCATCACGGTACCAAACCCAGTACCGGTACTATCCTGTTATAGTGTCGATATGTGGTACAATACGAGACAATAAGGAATACTGAGTGTCAGTATAGTACATTCAATATGGTATATTTCAGTACGGTACGGCACTAACCAGTCTGGCAAACTTTGCCTAAATCCTTTCCAAAAATTTCAGAAGCAAAAAATTTCAGTTTCATAAATTATAAAAATTCTAGATATATATTTTTAGAAGAAAATAAAAGGCAATTAACAAATGTATTTTCCACCTTAGATTTAGTTTTTTGGTTTTAAAAGAAAAAACAAGAAATGAGAGCAATAACAATAGGGCCATAATAATATTGTAGGATTTTTAGTATAAAAAGAATCTTAAGGAGAAACTAAAATAACATGCAAAAATATAAATATGTTAAAACTTTTAGCACGTATTTCAAAATCAGCACAGGTTCATTATCTAACCAGTACATAATAATTCAAAAACCTGTACCAGTCAGTTTCAGCTTATACAAATATATCAATATCACAGAGACAATGACATAGCACTGGTTATGCAATCATTTTGTGTTAGTTGTAATATACATCTCTACACATGTGCTAAAGAGCTCAACAATGCAGGTTTTAAATGATGCAGCTAGAAGTATTTCAGCTGAAAGTGAAGCCGAAAGGTTTCATCAGAGCCAATCTAAAACTATGGTTCATTTTAGCATTTTGGTTGATTTTTTTCTAAACTGACTTATGGGGGCCAATTTGTAACCAATGCTTCCAACAAATGTCTTGATGCAAAATAACTAGCCTCAGAGATTGCCAAACCCTAGTCGTATAACATGGATATGGGCCATCAAATACAACTGCAGAGTTAATAATGATTTTCTGAAATGCTCAAGCCTTTTCATATTCATGGCGATGATTTACATAGTTTTTGGCCATTTGCACCTTGGTTTGAAATTGGAAACAAGGTATTTGAGCACTTAGAAACAAACAGCTTAGAAATTTATTCTTTTCTAATCCCATATTGATCATTCTCTAAGAGCCCACTGAGGATAACCTGAAAACTTGACTAGTAATTAGTATCAATAGTCTAACTAGATAATATTCTTTTTCGTTGAGGAAATTGAATAATATTCAAACTAAGTGAAATACCACAAGCAACATTGCTTTACCATTACTCAATAAGCTTAAGCATGCCTTTGATATCAGAGCAAATAAATAGGGCAAAGATGGGATTGGATCTTACAATGCTTAGTGTTTGTGGTACACAAAAAATAACCTGTACAGAAGCATGATTCACAATATACTGAACAGCATCTGGGCCTGCAGCAATTATAATGCCCATTCTTGTTGTCAAAGCAAATATACATCTAAAAGTGTAACTTATAGTATTCACTAAATAAAACCATACCAAGAGTATCGTAAAGCGGCACAGATATATAAGAGTATGCTGAGCAAGCATGGTCCACAATGATCCATTCTGGTCTATTAATGAAATATAGTCCAACAGTTGCACCCTGCTCCAAACAAAACAACAAAGCATCATTTAAGAGTGAATAGATGTGCTAGTAATAAGACATGTGAATAGATGTGCTATATTTAATCTTTTAGTGGAAATACCTTTCACCCTAACATTTATAAAGCTACAAATCAAGCAAGTGAAGATCCATGAAATAGCATATGCTTCTAATTATGGAATCTTAACAACTCACTTTAGGTATTCCATGGTATATTAGGCCAGAACCTATTGCTGACCGGGAAGTACCAACTTCTCCATAGGTCATCCATTTGTACCTTCAAACATAGAGGGTATAAAGAATAAGATAACCAAAAGGCATAAATTCAGCACAAACAAAAAGCAAAAGAAAAACTGGGAAAACTTACTCTCCAACCGTTCCATCTACACGAACCCTTGTCCCCAAATACTTGTAATCTCGGAAAGTTTCAACTGCATACCTAATATTAGAACAAAAGCATCATCTCAACAACACACTAAAAAAGCATACTTTTGGCCACTAAACATCATCTCTGCTAATGAATGATGAATTTGATGAAGCTATATAGATTAGGCCAAAAATATTTACTCAATTTACACTGCTGAAATGATTTTGAGAAGCAAAGCAAAAGAAAGAAATAAGAATCGTTCTTAGAATAACTAATAAATTAGTTGGGAAATTGCCAAGAACTCTACAGGAGCTTGGAGTTAATATCCTACTCAGAAAGCTTGGAATATATGAAGGATGCTTACTCAAAGTTATCATGTAGTGTTCCAATATCAGGATGATCAGGGAATCTAGTTACTAGCTTCAAAGGTGAGCGTGCGGATCTGCCAAGGAAGAACAAAACTTAGAAAGAAGCTACCAGATAGTGTACAATTAAACAGATATACACCATACCTGTATACATTCCACTTCCCAGTTTGCAACTTTTCTGGAAGGACAACACTGTAGCCCTGCCCTACAAAAAGTTGGACAATAAAAGATATTCTCCATGATGAATTGTGAAAGCAAGACTAACTGAAAGTTGAATAAAAAAGTGTTAATCCTGATAGGTCCATTGGTTTGTGGACATGGTATCAAAGCCCATGTTTGCTAGAAGTCACAAGTTCAAATCCTCTATTATGCTAATTATTTAATTAAACTAGTTATCATCTTGACTAATTCCAATCATTGTGTTTGTTAGCTCAACTCATTTCAATCATTGTGGTCCCTCCACATGCATGATCCAGGCTGCACATGAGGATGGGTTGATAACCTAATATATACCGTCAAGCCTTTCGCTATCAGCTTAACATTTAGGTTCAATAAGTTTATCAACAACTGGCAGTCAAAGCCCCAGTTATGACATATCATAATAGTAAGACACATGAAATTGGAGTTGGAACCTCGACAAAACCATCTTTTCATGAGTGAGATACTTTATGAGATGCTTATGATACATAATTATTTCCTTTTGCATGCACATCAGATGTTATCTTGTTGGCACAAGATGTTTGACATGGTATAAGATAACTAAGATCCTTAGAAAAATTGAAAGGAACAAAGTTGGTGGCAAAGGACCTTAAAGGTAGAGATGAGGTTATCATACAGTATTCCCTAGATATATTATAGCAAGAAACAAGTTTGGGTAACTCACTCATTTGACTGTTAGTCGCGTATGATAACATAGTGGCAACTTCTCACAATTACTAGAGCTGTGACTATGCATCAGCACTTGGAGGTAGCATTACATATTGATTGGCTAGCATTAGAACATATCTAGTTTAAACCACAATTAGGAAGACTATGTTTGCCTGACATGATGATCTTTTGATGTCCAGAACAGTAGGATTTACATTTACTGGAAATTGAAGGGTTATCATACAGTATTTCCTAAATCTATTATAGCTAGAAATAAACTCACTATTTGGATGTTGATTGTGTATGATAAGATAGTCACAACTTTTCACAATTACCAGAGTTGTGGCCAAGATTAGCCGAACCAGTATCGGGACCCATACTAGTCAGCTACTAGTTTGGTACAGTATTGGTTCGGTATCATACCAACACGGTGCGTTGTGGCATGTTGGTTCCAAACTGACACGCCATTTGTTTTGTTTTTTCAATTTTTTAAAGATTTAATGAAAAGTAATTATTTTTTTGTTTTTGAATGATTTTAAGTCTAATTTGATGTTTCTTAATGTTTTTGATGTTTTTATCATCCTGGTATGTCGTAGATGATGCTTCTTTACATTTTGTATCATGCTTTGGGTCTTTTTCCTTGATGGATCCATCTTGTAGGTTTATCAAGCATGTCAGCTTATTAATTATTTAAAAATAGCAAAATCTTATTATAATAAAAATATGTTTTTCACTTCAAAAAATATTTTTGAATTGTCTAATATGTAGGACTAATTTTTTATATTTTTATATCAATTAAATTTTTTTAAAAAATTAGATTAAAAATTATTTTAAATATCATAAATTCAAAAAGATATGTTTTCTACTTCAAAAAATACTTTTGAAATATCCAATACATAGCACTAATTTTCATATTTTTTTATTGATTATATATTTTAATAATTTTTCTAAAATTTAAAAATAATTTTTTGATACAAAAATTTTAGAAAATTAATTTGAGCTCAAATCTATATAAAACCTTACCATTGATGCTATGTATATTTTTTTTAGTCTGTGGGCATGCATCAAAGGCTAATTATTTCTCAGTTTTATTCAAATTTAAGCCTTACCCACTATATGCATGATCACATCCAAATTTGAATAAATAGACATCAAATTTAGACTCAAAGTAGCTTGCATGCCCCGAAATAAGATTTTAATTTTACAGTTATTTTTTATTTTATTTTTTTAATGCAAATATATATTTTTTATTTTAAAAAATTATAGATTTAACAAAAATTAAATATTTTAGTCTCATTATGTAGATCATCCATAGATCCACAATATATCATGAAATCATGCCAAAATCGAAAATTCCGATATGACCTCCCCTTATTTTCCAAATTATTCGGCTTTTTTCGATGTTGAAAATAAAAAAGGGAAGAAATGAGGTGGAGGAGAGACTCCTTACCTTGTTTTGGGTAGAATCTCCTTCAATTGTTGATATCACCTATTTTTTTGGGCAAAATTGGAGGTTCGGAGCGGTTCATGGCATTTTTCGAAAATAGCGGCCAAATCATGCTGATTCTATGCCGATTTGGTTCAGCACGAGATGAAATAGGCAAGTCTGCCCGATTTGACAAACTATGGTTGGGACTATGCGTTAGCATGTAGAGATAACATAACATATTGACTGGCTAGCATAAGAACATATCTACTTTAATTAAACCACAATTAGGAAGACTATGTCAGCTTGACATGAAGATTTTTAGATGTCTAGAATCTATGGGATTCACATTTGCTGGAATCAACCTAATGACCAAATTTCTTGTACCAAGAAACAAGTGTACATCACTAGTCTGTTGATGTACATAATGGGCATGGAAATGTGAAATGCTCAACAAGAAATTTGTAATCCAATAAATTTTGTTATACAAGGAAAGATGAGAATACAAATGAAGTAGAAATTATTACAGATAAGAGTTTTAAAAAAATGAGGTTGCAAAAAGTAGATGACAGAATAATCTTCATAAAATTGGGGTTAGGAGAGGAGTATTGATATCATTAGTGCTAATGTTCCTCCAATAGGGCTAGATCATGCTACACAGCAATGCTTTTGGGAGGATATAGATGGACAAATTCAAGAGATTACTAGTAGAGAAAAGATATTTATCAGAAGAGATCTAAACGAGCACATTAGGAAATATGGTGAAAGTTTTGAAGGGGTGATGGAGCTTACAGTTTTAGAGACAGAAATGAGGAAGGAGATACCATTTGGGACTTTGCAATGGCATCTAACCTGCTATTAGCACACACCTACTTCAACAAGGACTTTCATTAAATAATATTTAAAAATGGATATAATAGTCGTTAAAATTTTCCTTACTAGAAAGACTAATTGAGTTTTATGTAAAAATTATAAGATTATACTAGATGAGAGTTTAACCACCCAACATATATTGGTGGTTTTGGATGTGTATTAGGAAATGAAAGAGAATGACTACATAAAATAGGAACCCGAGGACTAAGTAGTGGAATATGAGAGAGGAGAACTAAATGGTTTTTAAGGAAGAAAAATGAGGTCTAGATGAGAAGACCAATACCTAGGGGTCGCTATTTATGACCTGACCCATTAACTCGACTTGCTTTAAGCATGTTCGCATTTGATGTAAATCGATGTGGGTCATAAACAGGTCAATCGATCTAGACCCATTTATTAAACAAGTAAGATTTAAGTTTAGACTTTTGACCCATTTTGACCTATTTAATAAATGGGTCGGGTCATGACCGAAACCATTTAACTAGTTCAAAACCTATTTAACCTATTTAAAATCTACTTAACCCATTTCTGTCCTTTTTAACCCGACCTATTTAACCTCTTTAACCCATTTAATCTATTAAAAATCTAATTAACCCATTTAATGATCTATTTAGCAAACAATTTATATGTGTTGAGTTGGGTTACTTATTTAATAAATAAATTGGGTTCAGATCTGAATTTTTGATCTATTCTATAAACAAGTTGGTTTTGAGTTGACAAATTTTTGACCCAACCCACATCCAATCCAACCCAACCCCCATTTCTGACCCAGCCCAACTAGATTGCCACCCCTATCAATACTCTATAAGAAAAGATGGCTTATACTATTAAGAAAGTGGCTACAAAAATACTAGCAAAATCAAGAGAAAAGGGCCATTCTATAAGAAAACTTGGTGACAGAATGAGAAAGTAATAGAAGACAATTTAAATATAAGAATAAAGAAGCATATAAAAGCTATGAGGTGGCTAAGAAGATAGCTAAGAAGGCAGTATGAGACACTAGATTCAAGACGTACAAAAAATAAATAAAGTATAAGTTAGAAACCAAGGATAGGGAGAAAGATATCAATAACATTGCAAAATTAAGAGAAAAGGAATATCATAAACTTGCCTCAAATTAAATGCATCAAAGATGAAGATCAAAAAGTTTGGTTAAGAAGGATCAAATCAAAGAAAGATAAAGAAGTTATTTTGATAAGTTATTAGATGGAAATCCTGTGGGTGATTTACAATGCCTTGCCAGTTCCATTGAAAGTAGAAATGTTAAATATATGCGCAGAATTAGAGTATTTGAGATAAAAAGCCTATGAAAAAGACAAAAATAGAAAAAATGGTTAGATCTAATGTAATCCCTATTGGGGTTTGGAAGTGTCTAGCGACATGCAAGTAACTTGGTTGACTAATTTGTTCCATAAGATATCAAAGACCGAGAAGATACTTGATGAATAGAGGAAGAAGTGAAGAACATTGTAGTGCCGATTTATAAGAATAAAGATGATATCAAAGTTGTTCTAATGTGGTAGTAAACACATAAGCCATACTACCAAACTTTGGGAGAGAATGATTGAGCACAAATTGAGGGGTGATAAACCAATTTGATTTTACAATAGAAAGGATGACTATGGACACTATTTTTCTCCTTCAAAGATTGATGGAGAAGCATAGAGAAAAGAGGCAAGACTTTCATAGAATTTTTATTGAATTAGAGAAAGCAGTATGATAGAGTTCCTAGAGAAATCTTATAGTAGGTGTTAGAATAGAACGAAGTTTCCACTAGATATATTAATACAATTAAAGATATGTACAATGGAGCGATTAGTAGTATGTCAACTACTCATGGTAATACTAGTAAGTTTCCAACCACAACATAGTTACACCAAGGATCTCTCTCCTAAGACCTCATCTTTTTGAGCTAGTTATGAATAAGCTTATTGGATATATACAGGATGATGATAAATTCATAGTTGCATACTATTTGCAGATTATATGGTCTTAATAGGTGAAACTAAGATCATGATTAATCATTGGTTGGAATTATAGAGGAATGCATATGGACCCAAGGGTTTCAAGTTAACTAGAACCAAAACAGAATACATGAAATACAGTTTTAGTAAAATTAAAAATATAAATGAGGGTAATTTAAAATTTGAGGATCATGAAGTTCCTAAGAATGATTATTTTCGGTACTTAAGATCAATTATTCATGAGAAAAGGGAGGTTGAAGAGAATGGTATTCATAGGATTAAAGCAAGTTTGATGAAATGGAAAAATACAACCGGAATATTATGTAATTGTAGGATACCAACCAAGTTGAAGGAAAAAATTTATAGGATAGTCATATGACCAACTATGCTTTGTAGTAAAGTAAGTAGGAAAGTTAGAAAACTATATGTACACAAAATGAGTGCGGCTAAAATGAGGATGTTGAGATGGATGTACGGTAATACAAGAAAATATAGAATAGGAAATGAAGTCATTCATAAAAGATGGAGGTAGCATCAATCAAGGACATGTTAAGAGAATGATGACAACAATAGTTTGGAGGTGTACAACATAATCCGAGGGATGCACTAGCACAAAAAAGTAATTTGATATATCTAGAAGGAATGAAGAGGGATCCAGCCACATCGAAAATCACATGGAATGAAATTAAGAAAGGACTTGGTATCTCAATATCTTTCAAAATATATGACCTCAAATCTAGTGAAATGGAGGAAAAGAATTCATATAGCTGACACCAACTAGTTTGGGATCAAGGTTTAGTTGAGTTGAGTTGGGTGTGTATTGTTACACCTCAATCTGATATACTATAATTAATTTTCTTAGTACCAATACAAGAACTTCTCAAAATATGTAAGTCCTTTTTCAGCTAGCAACATCATAGAACAGTAAAATACCATTTGTTATGGCATGGGATGTACCCGTACTTAAACCATAGGTACAATAGCCCTTAAATCTCATAATTACTCATCATTTCATAATTACTCACAAATAATAATTTATGCACATCAGATCGTAATTTGAATTGAGGTTTAAAATCCTAAGGAGTCGAGAAGCCTCAATTCTCCACAAAATAGGACATCCCCCTGTACCCCCCCATCCCAACAGTCATCTTAATTAAGTGTCCCAATAGATAACTTTAATCTCTCTCCCCTTCTTTCCTTTATTTTTCCTCTTTTTCTTTATTCTTTCTTTCATTTTTTCCTTTCCTTTCCTCTTCCTTTCCTTTCTTTCTTTTTATTCTTTTTTTCTTTCTTCCTTACTTTCTTTTGTTTCTTCTCCCTTCCTTTATTTCTTTTCTTTTCTTTTTATTCTTCTTCTTCCCTTTCTTTAGAGTTTCGAAGTCCTGCCGCTGTCCCAATTCCCATTTTCTCAACCGAGATTTTTCTTCTCCTTTCCTTTATTTCTTTTCTTTTCTTTTTATTCTTCCTTGTTTCCCTTCTTTCTTTCTTTCTTTTGCTCTCCTTTTTCCCTTTTTTTTCCTTTTCTTCTTCTTTCCTATTTCTTCTTCTTCCCTTTCTTTAGAGTTTCTTTCGAAGTCCTGCCCCTGTACCGATTCCCATTTTCTCACAAAACAGAAAGCCACCGAGATTTAGGACTGTGATTGAACTACAAGACCGTGATAGCAATTCACATCGATTGGACAAGGTCAAATTTCTACAAGAACACACGCCGTTATAGCAATTCACATCGATTGGACAAGGTCAAATTTGAGATCCCTATTTACTGAAAAGGCTAGTTGCATCCATGAAAAAATAAGCCAAAGCAGAATCAAAGAATCAGGGTCACATTATTGTTTTCTTTTTAAAAAGACAAATCAACGAATTTATTTTTTAAAAAAAAAGGGCAAATCAAGCGATCATGGAAAAGAGAAACTATGAATCAATATCTGGCCGCTTTCACCCCATCTATTCTTGTTCCATAAATCCTATTGGTGAGGGGACAAGAGAACAAAAAAAAAAAAAAAAAAAGTAGGGTCCACAACAAAAATCCATAACAACTTCAAGAATCTCAGATGATTTTAACCTGCCAATAAAAATATCAAAGCAGATATTCGATCGATCTGGAGATCATCTAACTGGCCCACTAAAAACTCCTAGCCACGGCAACGGCGAGAAATATACAAACAAACACGAAGGTTACGAAAAGATGAGCAAGAGCGTGAGATAAGTACCGGAGACGAACTCGCTGGCAGTGGCATTGGTGCCAAGCTGGGAACTATGATCGAGATCGCCGGTTGGCCGGACATGACCGGAGATAGCTCTCAGACGACGTTGGGCGGCAGAGGAATCCATGGCCTACCTTTCTTTGCGCCTCGTCCACAAAATTTCTTCTTTGGCACTTTATGAGTCCCCTTCTCTCCCTCGGCTCTACTCTTATAATCTTATTCTCCAATGAATTCCAGATTATAATAAATAAATTTCCGTTTGCCAAAAGCGTGGAGCCGCCCGCCTTGTTTGGATCGCGGCGGGCACCCTACCCGAAGCCGAAATTGCTACGTTTGGAGTATCGATAAGATTGGAGGGAAAGACGACCTGTCACGCAAACGAGGAAGCGGATAACGACGTGCTCCCGAGCTACGGAAAGGACACCGTTGGCCAATTTCCTGGACGGCAAGTAGGGGACAAAAAGTCCTGGGAGGGTGCACCGTTGCAGGATAGATTCGCGCGTGGGGCCGCCGTTCCGTTAGCGTCCCATGCATGGGTGTCTTCGCTTGTTACCTTTGTGAGTTCACAGCACATGTGCAATGGTGTTCGTGAAATTAATTTGGATGACTCTATTCCAATGGTTGGGATCACGAGATCAAGAATGGATGAAATTGAAATAATGAGTATTTTATCATAGTAATATATTTTTTAAATTTTTATCAAATTAATATAATTTTTAATTTATTTATTAAATTAATGTAAAAGATAAAAATATTATTAAAAATGATGTTTTTTAGAAAAAAATGAATGATATTTTTTTGACCTAGTTAGTATTACCTCCGCAGCCCACGTGAAATAAATAAAAGATAAAAATATTATTGATAATGATGCTTTTGAAAGTGTCGTTCAGAATGGTGCTTTCGAAAGCATCATTAGGCATTCAGAATGATGCTTTCGAAAGCACCATCCTCAATGGCGCTTTTAGGTCATTATAAAAAAAAACAGCCGCATACTTTACCTGCTTCTTCTCCTTCTCGTGCTGCTTCTTCTCCATCTCGACAACTCTGTCGATGCCGATGCTGACTCTCTTTTCCATCCCAATCGAACATTCTCCCCGTGAATGGCATTTTCAAAAGCGCCATTCAAAAAGATGCTTTTAAAAGCTCTTCATCACCCTACTCAAACACTCCTCTGTCTCTTTCCCGACGCCCACTCCACCCTGCTGCTCTGCCACCCCATTCAAAATGGCACTTTTAAAGTCATCCCATGCGGATGTTAGATGTATGTCCTAGAAATCAATATGGCTGACACATTGTAATACATCTAGTGCATAATTTTATATTTAATATATTGATATGATCAATAAAATGGCAAGTTCTTTTTCATTCAAGTGTGATGTGTCCTTGAATCATCCATAGAATTAGTTTTGATACATATTCTCAAGATATTGAGAATTAGAGACATGTATTTAATTCCTAAATACTCTCGATCAAAGGATCATCATAAGGATGATGATAGATCCGGATAGACTGACGCACGAATCACTTCATTTGGGATAGACGGATCTTTAATCTACAGTGTAGAGATACTGGGTGACGAGTGTGGATAGTTGTTAGAAAATAATTAGTACTGAGCGTGACGATACGAGAGATCACTTGGATTTCTATTCGATTGTCGGTGATTATTTCGATGTTGTAGTTGTGTGACTGGTCCTTTGACTTGAGATGATACTGCTACTTACAGTGAGACTGCTAGAATTTGATTGACACATAAACATGGATCTCAATGATCTCTTGTAGTGGATGTTGGTGATAGTTGGTCCACTCTACGGTAGGGTGCGCATCAAGATAGGATCTATCGACCTTGATAGAGAGGAGTAGTCCTATCGGATTTGAGAGGCTAAATCCAAGAGTCTGTGGCCACAGCAATGTGATTGATGGAAAAGAGTTTCCATAGAAGTCATAATTGGACTTGAGCTAATCGAATCTATCATATGGCTGATGATGAGATCTGACAATTTATCCATTATCTGCCATCAAGTCGGGACTCATGATAGAAAGACTGAATCACACGTTAACTACACCTAAAGATTTATTTCAATTCTACTAAGTTGCCACTACATACTGCTAGGTGTCACTGATGGATTGTGAGAGCTCACTAGGATTGTTCTGTATCAACAATCCTTATTGAGTCAGAGTGGAATTGTTTCGATCTATTGAAAAGAGTTTCAATGATATGATGATAGAGATCATTATATATCTCACTACCACATAAAATTGAACCTATGGGATTACACAACAAAAGAATTAGGTCTGAAATAAGCAATTGAGCTTATGAAGTATCAATTGAGTTTAGAAAAATCCATTAGGTTCATGGTAACCTTGCTAGCATATGGTTAAACCTAATTTCTCTTTCCGTTGGGATTACTTATTTGATAAGATAATTCTAACTTAATTACCTGCTAATAACCTACATGAATAAGATTCATGAGACTCTAATTGTTGGGTGTCTAAGGTTGTGGATCATATAAATTAAGGGTGCAAGTCCCTAATTAATTTTTTTGATAGTTATTCTTGGGCGCCATCTTGATTTGATCAAGTTGGGTGTGTCTATTGATTAGAAGGCCTTTAGTTCTCCTATGGGACGTCTCTTGGATGTATTTTGGGATGTCTAATTATAGGTGCAAGGGCTATAACTGTTGACGCCTAAAGGATCTCCTAAAATAAGTTGGATAACTTAAGTTAATAGAAAACTCAATGCAAGTAAGACTAGTATTTTGAGATTGAATAGGATTCAATTCTTGTGCCTATTTAAAGGGACCTCTCCTAAGGTTCCTAGAACATCCAAACCAGCAGCCCCTATACCGATAGAAGGTCTCCACACCCTCTCTTCCTCTTCCTTTCTCTTCTTTCTTGGGTGTTCTACACACCCCTTCTCTTGGGACACGCTTCCTAAGGTGTTCCATACTTAAGGCTATTGGGTGCCTCTTTCTTGCTGATTTCTAGCATCTGGTAGCAGCACATAGCCAGGAGAGGCTCTAGAGAAGAAGAGAAGAAGAAGATCAAAGAAAGAGATCAAGCATTGATCGCGATCCAGGCTTCGTTCAGATTCAGTGGACTGAATTTTTTGGAAAAAAAATTCAGATTAAAGAAGGCTGTTCTAAGCTGATCTCGAGTGGATACTCGTAGAGGTCGGATATTTGTATGGTTAAAAGAAAATCTTTTCTCTTCCAGATTCAGATTTGAAGAAAAAGATTGTGAAATAAGTATGTGATTTGATCACAATCTGAATTTCAGCACATATCAATTTCAGCATATAAGATAGATCCATATAGTTTTATATATTCATGCATGCTTAATTTAGATTAAAAGTATTTTAATCTTATTCTCTATTGTGATGTTTAGAAAATAAAATTTTGAAACATATATGCATGTATCAAACCCCAAATTCCAACAATGATATCAGAGCTATGGATTTTTATATGCTGAATTTTGATATATATATTTTTGAAAAAAATTTAAAATCAGATTTTTTTTTGATACATGAGATGTATAGATGAATCTTCAAATCTAAAATTTGATTTTAGATTTAATTTTAGAACATATAGTTGATATGTAATTGCATGCATATATCTGAATTTTGATCTAGAAAGAATTCTAGTTCATATTCATTTGATACATAGATGCATGCATAAAATCTAAAATTTTTATATGATCTAAATTTTGATTTATATATATGATATATGATTGCATATTTAGATCATAAATTTACTTTTAATCTGATCCACGATTAGTATATGAGATATATAATATCATGCTTAGATCTGAAATTTTGTTTAGATCTGATTTTACATGTATATATATGATATATATTTATGTATTAAAATTTAAAAATTATTTTTATATTTTAAAATTTATTTTTATACAAAAAATTTAGATTTGAAATATGATTTTAAAATCTGAAATTTATATTTATACATGAGAATTTTGATCATGAAAAAATCATTACTTAGGTCATATAATAGGATTACATTTAACATTTTTTATTTGAGTCATATGGGTCTAATTTGATTAAGTAATTGATCAAATCAAATCAAGTATTGATAAAGATCAAATCAATTAAATTAATGATCATACAATTATTGTTGATCAAATCGATTGAATCTCATATGTAGAATCAATTAACCTAAGGATCTAATTTGGCTCATTGGTTTGAGCCCAATTCGCTTGAGCTAACCAATTCTGATCAATCGATCTATTGGTGTCTAAAGTAAGTTAATGAGATGTGGTTATTTAATTGATTTCGTTAGCCGATCTGATCAATTTATTGATGTCTAAGGAAGGCAACGAGGAGACCCCCATCGATCTTCACTTACCTGGTCAATTTGAAAGATTGGGTCTTGAATTAGGTTGCTTAGCAGTTTGGTTTAGCTCATGCCAATTAGATCGATCATATGATGATTAATTAGATAAGACCTAAACCTAAATCTTTCCATAAATATTAAGTCAATAGGTATTCCACTGTTGTAGATGTGTGGGTGTGCTACCGACGTTGATTGTTCTCGACTGGTTACAGTGGTTCAGTTGCATCGGGAACATGCAACCACTTTATTAGCAAAGAGTTACTCCAGGGTAAAGATGGGGTTGGGTCCAATAACTATTAGGTGAGGGACCCAATGATGCCCTTGCACCTGCTTATAAATGGTGGGTTGGACTTAACTAAGAAGTATGGGCAATAACTGTTAGGTGAGCCCACATGACTTAGAGACCAAGCCACTACAACATGCTTAGAAAAGCATCTGGATAAAGAGTTGCCTACGCATTGGTATGCATATTATCAATAACTATTAGGTGAGGTGCATGCCATCGATGGGATCGCAACACCCACCAGAAATTCTTTATCGCATTAGAGTTTCTATTTTCTTCTCAAAGAATGGAGGGATCCGATAAATTAGCTAGAGCAATTATTTGTATCTTAAAGTCTCTAGAAGCAAATATAAATATTAAGTACAAAAATCTAACTTGAATCTCTACTCTCGCAGTTAAACCATCATGTCAGTCTCAAATCCTCTAGTCTACATCTTTGAAACCAATCGTTTGACCGATAATAATTTCAAAGACTGTCTCAGAAATCTCAAGATTATCCTGATCTTTAAAAAGTTAAGCCATATTCTCAATCAGGATCCCGTATTGCTACCAGACTTTCCTACTGTTGAGCAAAGAGTTACTTTTGAGAAGTGGATGGATGAAGATAGTCGGATCAAGTGCTATGTGTTGGCATCCATGTCAAATGAGTTACAAAGCCAGCACGAGTATATACCTATTGTTAGGGCTATAATCACTCACCTGCAAGAGTTGTATGGTGAGCAGAGCCATAGTGCATGCTTTGAAGTATCCAAGAGACCTCAATCGAAGATATGCGAGGGGCAGTCTGTCTATGAGCACTGTATGACAGTGATCAAGGATATTGAGGAGCTTGAAAAGCTCGAGCTAGATATGCAAAAGAAATTGCAGATGAATCTAATCTTTCAATCTCTTACTAGTTTATATAGTTAATTCATTATAAATTTTCATATGAACAAACTTGACTGCACTATTTTCAAACTCGTCAACATATTGGTCACTACAGAGGGTATGTTGAAGAGTTCAAGGGACATTGCTCTCGCTGTGGAGTGGACTTCTTCTTTCAAGAAAAAGTCTACCGGAAAGAAGAAGGTTAAATTTATAAAGAAGCAGAAGAAAGAGAGCAAGCCGAAGAAAGATGGTCCAAAAGTGGCTGAGGCAAAGAGAAAGTATTTTCACTGTTATGCTGAAGGCCACTGAAGGAGGAACTGTCCAAAATACATGGAGAGCCTAAAGATCAAAAAGGGTGATACACCTTCCGAAGATATGCTCGTAACTAAATCTAACCTTATAGTTTCTTCTACTTCTAGTTGAGTATTAGACTCTGGCTCGAGTGCTCATATATGTACCTCAATGCAAGATTTGATAGAAAAGTAGGAGGTTGAGAGAAGGTGACATGATCCTTTGAGTCGATAATAGAGCAAAGATTGCTGCAGAGATCGTTCGCACTTATCCTCTTCGATTACTGTCTGGTGTTAGATTAGATTTAAAGGACTATTATTATGTTTCTATAGCTAGTCAGAATTTAATTTTCATGTCTGTGCTAGCATAGAAAGATTTTGAAATTAGTTTCAATAAAAATTTTTGTTTCATTTATTTATGAAACAAATTGGTTACGCAAGATCTTTTAATTGACAGTCTTTATCACTTGCATATTAATGTGAATGTGAACCTAAATGAGCAAATAGTGAGTGCCGTAGACCAAAAGAGACTCAGAGATGAGATTAATCAAAAGTACTTGTGGTACCATAAACTAGGTCATATTGGAGAGGACAGGATAAATAGACTGAAAAAAAATGGGATCCTTGGCTCTCTTAATCCAGAGTCGTATCCAGCTTACGAATCCTGCCTTTGAGAAAAAATGATCAAGTTATCCTTTGTAGGATATGAAAAAAAGACCACTGAGTTACTTATTCTGGTACACATCGATATGTGTGAGCCATTTAATGTACAAGTCAGGGGTGGTTATACCTACTTCATTATCTTTACCGATAATCTATCTAGAAATAGATATGTGTATCTAATGAAACATAAGTCTGAGATCTTTAAAAAGTTTAAGAAATTCAGATATAAAGTAGAAAAACAGATAAGCAAATCTGTAAAGATTTTTCGATCTGATCGAAGAAGTGAATACCTTAGTCAAGAATTTATGGATTATCTTAAGGACAATGGCATAGTCTCTCAATGGACTCCTCTTGAAACACCTCAGCTCAATGGAGTATCCGAAAGGAAGAACAGGATCCTATTAGATATGGTCAGGTCCATGATGAGCTTCACTGATCTATCCTTATTTCTTTAGAGACATGCCTTGTTAATTGTCATTCACCTGTTGAATAAGGTTCCATCAAAGTCCGTTCCTACCACACTGTATGAGATATGGTTCGGTAAGAAGTCGAGTCTGGGTTATCTCAAAACTTGGAGATGTCCGACTTATGTTAAGAGATAAATGATGGATAAGTTAGAGGATAGATCTATTATAGCTCGCTTTGTAGGGTATCCAAAAGAATCCATGGGATACTACTTCTACTTTTCACAAGACCACAATGTGATTGTGAGTCAAAACACTATATTCCTAGAAAAATAGTTTATCCAGGATGGAGGCAGTGGGAGGTTAGTGGAGCTCGAAGATAAAGTCTCTGAAGAGCCAAGAGCTATAGATCCTCAGGAACCTATAGTCCATGAGCCAATAGTTGATGTTCTTCTACCACCTAGTAGATCTAGCAGGATCTTCTGACTTTTTGAAAGGTACATGGGTATGCTTACAGAGGAAGTAAAAAAAATATTTTTTTGGGAGATAGGGGTCATACTGATGATCCTAATACCTTTGACGAGGCGATGTCTGACATCGATTCCAAAAAATAACTAGATGCTATAAAGTCAGAAATTGACTCAATGCACTCGAACCAAATCTGAATCTTAGTGCATCCACCTAAGGATATTGTACCCATTAGGTGTAAATGGATCTACAAAAGGAAGATAGGTACCGATGGTAAGGTAGAGACCTATAAAGCTAGGCTTATGGCTAAAGGTTATAGTCAGCACGAGGGCATTGACTATCAGAAAACTTTCTCGTCCGTAGCCATGCTGAAATCCATCGGCACTCTACTTGCTGTTGCAGCTTATTATGATTATGAAATCTGATAGATGGATATGAAAACTACTTTTCTGAATGGATATCTTAAGGAAGATATCTATATGGAGCAGTCAATGGATTTCACATCTGATGATAATGAAGTTAAAGTCTGCAAACTACAAAGATCTATATATGAATTAAAGCAAGCTTCTCTGAGTTGGAACCATCATTTTGATGAGGCAATCAAATCATTTGATTTCATAAAAAATGAAGAGGAACCTTGTGTATACAAGAGGGTCAGTGAGAGTACGATTATCTTTTTCGTATTGTATGTAAATGATATTCTCTTTATTGAGAATGACATTCCTATGCTGACCACGATCAAAAGATGGTTGTCCAAAGAATTCTCTATGAAAGACCTAGGGGAAGCATCCTATATTCTCGGAATAAAGGTCTATAGGGATAGACCTAAATGGATGTTTAGCCAGTCACAAAAGCTATACATAGAGAAGGTACTGAAAAAGTTCGACATGAAAAACTTCAAGAGAGATCTCTTACTTCTTAGGCATGGTATTAGTCTCTTCAAGACGATGTGTCTGACCACATCTGAGGAAGTGCAACGTATGAGTAAGATTTCTTACATCTCGACGATAGGTCTCATGTACGCCATACTATATACTCGATCTGATATTGTCTTTGTCGTGAGTGTCACGAGTAGATATCAGTCGAATCCAGACGATGAGCACTAGATAGCTATGAAGAACATCCTTAAGTACTTAAGAAGGATTAAGGATTTGTTCTTAGTCTTTGGAGGTAATTCTGAGTTGCAAGTCGAGGGATATACTGATTCAGACTTCATATCTGATCCTGATGATAAAAAATTTATATCAAGGTACATGTTCGTTTGCAATGGTGGCGCAGTTAACTGAAAGAGTTTCAAGTAACCCATCATAGTGGATTCAACCACGGAGGCTGAGTATGTTGCTGCTTCGGATACTGCAAAAGAAGGCTTCTGATTCAAAAAGTTCATCGTGAAATTTGAGGTTATGACATCGGATGCCATATTATTGTACTACAACAATAATGGGCCATAGCACTTGCTAAGGATTCAAGGTCTAATCAAAAATCTAAACACATCGAGCTGTGATTTCATATCATACACGACTATCTCGAAAAGAGACATATCGAGATACGAAGAGTAGACTTTACAGATAACGTGGCAGACTCGCTAACTAAGCAGTTGAGCCAACCAAAAATAGAAGTCCACCTTGACAAGATGGGACTTAGATTTGTGGTCAATTGACTTTTGATCCAAGTGAGAGATTGTTAGATGTCTGTCCTAGAAGTCAATATGGCTGATATATTATAAAATATCTAGGGTATTATAATTTTGTACTTAATACATTGATATGATCAATAAAAGGGCAAATTCTTTTTCATTCAAGTGTGATGTGTCCTTGAATCGTCTATGAAATTAATTTTGATACATATTCTCAAGATGTTGAGAATTAGAGACATATATTTAATTCTTAAATATTTTTGATCATAAGATCATCATGAGGACGATGATAGATTCGAATAGACTGGTGCACAAATCATTTCTTTTGAGATAGACAGATCTCTAGTCTACAGTGTAGAGACACTGGACGACGAATGTGGGTAGTTGTTAAAGAATAACTAGTACTGGGTATGACCATCCGAAAGATCAATTGGATTTTTATTCGATCGTCAGTGATTATTTTGATGTTGTAGTTATGTAACTGATCATTTGATTTGAGATGGTACTGCTACTTGCAGTGAAGCTGCTGGAGTTTGATTGACATATAAACATGGATCTCAATGAGCCCTTGTAGTGAATGTTGGCGACAGTTGGTCCATCATAAGGGTAGAGTGTGCATCAAGATAGGATTTATCGATCTTGATAGAGAGGAGTAGTCCTATAAGATTTGAGAGGCTAAGTCTAAGAGTCTGTAGCCACAGCAGTGTGATTGATGGAAAAGAGTTTCCATAGAAGTTACAACTGGACTTGAGCTAATCGAATCTATCATATGACTGATGATGAGGTTTGATGATTTATCCATGACCTGTCATCAAGTCGAGACTCACGATAGAGAGACTGAATCACATGTTAACTACATCTAGAGATTTATTTCAGTTCTATTGGTTGCCACTACATACTGCTAAGTGTCACTAGTGGATTGTGAGAGCTCACTAGGATTGTTCTGGATCGACAATCCTTGCTGAGTTAGAGTGAAATTATTTCAACCTATTGAAAAGAGTATTAATGATACGATGATAGAGATCATTGTATATCTCACTACTAGATAGAGTTAAACCTATAGGATCATACAACAAAGGGATGAGATTTAGAATAAGCAATTGAGCTTATGAAGTATCAATTGAGTTTAAAAAAATTCATTGGATACATGATAACCTTACTAGCACATGATTGGACTCAATTCCTCTTTTCGTTGAGATTATTTATTTGATAAGATAATTCTAACTTAATTATCTGCTATTAACCTACATGAATAAGATTCATGAGACTCCAATTGTTAGGTGTCTAAGGTTATGGATCATATAAATTAAGGGTGCAAGTCCTTAATTAATTTTTTTGATAGTTATTCTTGGGTGCCACCTTGATTTGATCAAGTTGGGTGTGTCCATTGATTGGAGAGCCTTTAGTTCTTCTATGGGGCATCTTTTAGGTGTATTTTGGAGTGTCTAATTATGGGTGCAAGGGTTTCAATTATTGGTGCCTAAAGGATCTCCTAAAATAAGTTGGATAACTTATGTTAATAGAAAATCTAATGCAAGTAAGACTTGTATTATGAGATTGAATAGGATTCAATCCTTGTGCCTATTTAAAGGAACCTCCCCTAATATCTCTAGAGTATCCAAATCAGCAGCCCCTACACCCATAGAAGGTCTCCACGCCCTCTCTTCCTCCCCCTTTCTCTTCTTTCTTAGGTGTTCTACATGCCCCTTCTCTTAGGATGCATGTCCCAAGGTATTCCACACCCAAGGCTGTTTGGTGCCTCTTCTTTGCTGGTTTCTAACATGTGGTAGCAGCACATAGTAATGAAAAATTCTAAAGAAGAGGAGAAGAAGAAAATCGAGAAAAGAGATCAAGTGTTGATCACGATTTAGGCTTTGTTTAGATTCAGCAGGTTGAATTTTTGAAGAAAAAAATTCAGAATAAAGAGGGCTGTTCTAAACTAATTCCGAGTGGATACTCATAGAGGTTGAACACTTGTGCGTCTAAGAAAGAACCTTTTCTCTTTCAGATCCAGATTTGAAGAAAAAGATTGTGAAATAGATATGTGATTTGATCATAATCTAAATTTCAGCATATATCAATTTCAGCATATGAGATAAATCTATGTGGTTTTATATTTTCATGCATTCATAATTCAGATAAAAAATATTTTAATCTTGTTCTCCACTACGGTGTTTAGAAAATAAAATTTTAAAACACATATGCATGCATCAAATTTCGAATTCCAACAGCAGATTGATAGCTAGATTGAACCTCTACATCTTGGTGATCAGGCAGTGGTTATGCTATTGGTGGTACCAAAATAGTACTAGTTGGATTGCTATTCGCTAGGACTACATCTGAGATTGCTAGAGCACTACTGATACTTTGGTTTGCTTGTAAGACTAGTATCCAAATTATAAGTACTATCTCAATTAGCTTACTCCAGTGGTGGTGATGATAATAATAATGGTGGTGATGTCGGTGGTGCCTTGGATGGCTACGATGGTGGTGGCATCTTAGATGATCATTATGTTTGCTAGAATTTTAAACTTGAACTTGGACCATTTTTATGGATAGATAGTCTTAGAAGAGTGAATGATAGTTTTGAAAGATCAGTCGAGTCGACTCGAAGTCAGTCCAAGTCGACTCCTAAAGTCCTGACAGCTTGCTTTAACTTAAATTCACAACACAATACTTAAATTAACTCACAGCTAGTGCACATATCTGTTTAAAATTTTTAAACCTAATTCACCCTTCCTCCTCTTGGGTTGTCTAGCTCAGCAACATATTATTTTGTTAGAGCATGTCCCCTCAACTGGTATGTTAACATGATATATTTCTCCCATACATTAATGAAGTTGAGCTAAATTGTCTAAGCTTGTTTCTTGCTATTTCAAGAGATGTAATTAAATTACTCGATATATTATTATTATTTATATTATTATTTTGATTTATATGGCCTTTTTAGCATGATATTTTCTCCACCAACTTTTCGAGACACATCTAAAGACCTATATCTATTTCCACAAACCACAGCATCCTAACACATAAAATTAAACAAGCAAAATATCTAAACTAATCTCCAATAGAAATAATAATTAATAATATAAGATAAAATAAAAATATCAAGTCTATAAAAAAAATCCCATAGTACTACAAATCTAAAAAAAAACTAAATCTCACAAAGACATCATGGTACCCGTGGTCGCTTGGACCTTCTCAGGAATGTCCTCAATGGTTGCTCCTGCTCCTCTGTCACCTATGATGGCCCCTCTCCTATAGCAGTGGACAATTTCTGGTCATGTGCATGAGGAATAACAGATACTGTTGAAGCATCTGCGAGCTGAGTGACCCCCTCAACCTCCTCATTTGGATCTAAAGATGGGTCTGTAACAAAAGGATCATACTGATAGGGGACTGAAATAGTCCCTAACTGTGCAAACCACTCAGATGAAGACTCAAAATACCAAATTGGATCCGATGCTATCATCTGAGGCATGTAGAAAGATAAAGGCCTTAGCATCTGTGGATCAAAAAGTGGTAGCATATGTACAGCATGCAGCAATGACATTTGCGGAATATATGGTGATGACATATATGGAACATGTGGTGATGGTGTATATCTCATATTTGGCATATCGGATACTCCATGCCAATGCGCACAGCTATCTGGATCATAGTCAATCACCGTCAATGTTTTTGAACATGATCTCTTAATCTCCCGTAGTATCTGGGTTTGCTCATCTTTATCAGTCGTAGATAGAACACGATGAGTATCTAACATAAGATCCGACAAATAATCAGTTTATATAACAAAAACAAAATAAACTTAATGAATTAAAATTCAATATGAGATTGACACAAGACATGATTTCTATGGCCTTACCAACATGCGTACAATAGAACTCTCATCCTCGTATCTTGAAATTACATACCGAGACTACTCAACGACCCGTACTGTAATACTAAGAAACCAAGCCATGTATTCTTCGGTATATGAATGGCCTCCCAATATGTGATCACCATAAACTATATGATCTCACCATGCATTCCAAATGACGATATACTCAGCATGCCTGATATGCTAGTCAACATGAGTTCTTCCTCGTCGATCAACATGATGAAGTCGCTGGCTGGTATCAAACTGCTTTGGGATGCTCTGAATCTGGCAAAACTATTGCAGCACACGATCTAGAAGGTGCCACTCCACCACATCAAAATAAATAAGTGGCATCCTAGGAACCCATATATCTGTCCATCCATACAAATTTGTGGTAATATAGACAGTATCTAATCTATGTATGGCTTCCACAAAAATTGATAGAGTTAAAAATAAAATCGGATTAGTAAGCTTATTTTTTAGTAGATTATGAATACTATAAAATAATATTTATACATAAATTAAAATTATCCATTCATGTGTATCAGTCAATGTATCCAGCTGGCATCTATAAACTTGTGCCATCTTCATCGACACGTGGTAAACATTAAATGCAATGTTCTATCTGCTTGACAGTATATTCACATTAATTAAATTTTATTGGATTAAAAATAGTACTGAATTTCAAGTAATAGAACCAATATTTTTATACCTATATCTCCAAAGTGCGTCTAGTCTGAATGAAACATCAGGATCATGCTACTCTGGTGGCATCTCAAACAGCTGTCTTCATAATGAGCTAATAGTCGGTATCCACTTCCATATCCAAATCTGTCAATTTCAAAGAAATCATACATGATATGTCTAATTAGAGCTATAATAGAATATAGAAAATTAAAATTTATATATCATATACCTACAATAATACAAGATAACCATCAATCTCTGACTAATCTACTGTGGAACTCCGACACATAGCCCTATACAGATAAGCTGGTATTGTACAGTCCCAACTAAGCTTACAAGCGAAATCTAAATCCTCTAACAATGATAAAAATATCAACTTTACCTTGTTAGATGAAGTATCATGCAAAATGATATTCTTTAGTAACCACAGTATGTGGCCCCTGACATACTATCGCACCATCTCCTCTAGTGCATCATCATCAATGTGCAAATATCAATAGTGATCATCCAAACACTCCATCTTCAATCATGAATGATCAAAGAACTGTACCTAGGATTGAAATCTTAGTAACTGGTAGCACATAGCCTGCCACTTTGGAATGCTAAGAGTGGGATCAGCTCCTGTAACTACCTCACCATCAACTGATAGCCTGGTGAGGACACTAACATCCTATAACATGATGGTCGCCTCACCGAATGAAAGATAAAATATGTGTGTCTTTATGTGCCATCTCTAAAGCAAGGCAGTAATAAAATCAATGTCCATCTGTATCCATCCAACCGATACACTCCATAGAACTTCAGATATTGTAAATAATCTATATCTCTATCTAGGATGTCCTCTATCCTCCATAAGTTAGCATCGGCTTGTCGTAATCGAAGGTATCTGGGCTCCTACAATAAGATAGAATAATTAGATAATATATATGACTTTAACAAGATTCTCTTTATAAAAATATAAATAGTAAGAGTAGGAATAGAATGCTTATATTGCCATCTAAGATGGTCTGTGAGTGATGGATCTCCTGCAATATAAGAATACTGTGATCTCGAAGATCTGAATGCCGTCCTTCGTAAGCCATGACATACTA
The DNA here is from genome assembly GCF_000442705.2 of Elaeis guineensis. Lineage (NCBI taxonomy): Eukaryota > Viridiplantae > Streptophyta > Magnoliopsida > Arecales > Arecaceae > Elaeis > Elaeis guineensis. The sequence goes on along the minus strand of NC_025997.2, from coordinate 112,058,294 downwards.
ATGAATCTAAAACAATGATATACAATCTAAGTGCATTGGAGCATGAGAAATATAATATTAATTCATTACATGAGAAATATAACTCTGTAATCATATATAGAATAAGGATTCATCTCTGGACATAGACTACACAACAGTTCTACAATCAGAAAATGAATAGAACAATACACAACTCTGGACATCGATTACATAACAGTTCAACTATCGAAAATACATAAAACAATACACAACTCTGAAAATACATAGAGTAATACACTCTGCTGCTTTTAATTTCTTCCACTTCTTGAAGTTGATGTGTGTGGAAGTAACCTAGGACACAGGTAATGCCAGGGTAGGTTTTCACTTTCCACTAGAAATTTTTTGGGCTGGCTTAATCTCTCTTCCTTCAGTTATGAATGGTCATAATACTTTTTGAGTAGACTCCGACGATCATGACTCTGTTCTTTACAAATACCATAATGATTCTTGCTTCTTATTTACCCATCATCCATCTCATTTCACAGTCTTGTTGATTTTAGCCTGCCTTTCTACTTAGATCTCAAAAGATAATGATCAAGAATATATGTGAACATATGTGTAGATCTTCAATAGTCTTCACGTGATAATAGATAAAACTCATCACTCCAAGCATTCATGTATACTACAACTGTGTATGCATCATCCACAAATCTACTAAAATATACAGTAATTTCTTGGCACACAATAATTTTTTGATAAAGTCGAGCTTGCGAATTTGATGAGTGCTCTCTATTTGTCATATTACTCTTTTGTGCTGTGCATTTTTAAAGTGAGTGTTGAAATTTTTATAAACATATCAGTGATAGGCACATGGCAAACTCCATCCAATAGACTTATTTGCAATGACATTTAATATATCTGGATGTCTGTCAGAAATTAGACATATTCTATTTTTATCTTATGTGACATATATTCTGAGCTAGAAAAGAAACAAACTCTAACTAATAGTCATCTCTTCATCCATAATTGCATAGGCTAAGGGATAAATCTCATTCTCTGCATTAACTCCTATTACAATTAGCATCTTACCTTTAAACTTTTCATACAAGTACATACCATCGATGCTAATCATGGAACGGTGGTGCCTCCAACCTCGGATGGATGGTTGGAAAGTTCAAAAAACATAGTTTAAAATCTACACATTAAAATTTTTAGTTGGAAAAAAATCCTAGGAAAGAATAGTGCCGGAGTTTGCATTTTGGAGTGCAGCCATATAATAGGATAATTTTGCATAAGATGGCCTCGATTCTTCATAAATATCAATCAATACCTTCTATTTTTCACACCATACTTTTCTGTATGACACTGTGTATTGAAAGTACTTATTAACGACTGTCACAATAGCTTCAACTTTAATACTTAGATCTTTCTCAACCAAATATCGGACTAGTGTGCCAATCATCCTTCCACTGACATGTTTCTGGTTTCGACTCAATCCCATAAATAAATAAATATGAAAATCCTCATATCTTGTGATCTAAAAATATTCATGCTTTTTTAACAATGCAGCATGAAGCCTTCATTTACATTCCCGTTCAGGATCTGATGATGTACATCATATAAACTACAACTTTGAATATAACTAAACTACATTATATGTCTAGTGCTTCCGAATGTGATAAAGATCAACAGCTCTCTTTAGCTCATCTTTACTCTTAAACATCAGACTTATAGAAAATTCAGTTATCGAGGAGTTCTAAAATTGATAGTCATAATTCAATCTTTGACCAGCACTAACACCACCATCATGATCTAAATTTAAGTTGCTAAAAAATTATGGAGGTTCATGCAAATAAGGTTCAGATTCTCCTGCATTAATATCGGATTGATCATCTTCATCACCATCTTTATCTTCATCTTCATCTTCATCATTGTTACTGTCCTTACCAAATCATTTTTCTTTAGTCTCATTCTCATCTGACTCAAAATCTCGATCATTAGAATTTATTCCAGTCCTGATCCAATCATTATCCCCTATTTAACTATCGTATCCCACACTTACTGCTACTTCCACCATAGGAGAAGTCACTTTAGGAGAAATCACCATAGGAGAAGTCATTATAGGACTTTGAATAATTAAACAACTAAGACCAATAATATTAGAATGTTATTCTACAAATATAATCTCAATACCAATAGTTCGCACCATAGGACTTACGAAATGCAAGGAAGGTCCAGGAGTATTACCCTCTTGGGTTAAAAGCCTACTAAAATATCCAAACTTCGGTACCATCATTTGACTAGTATTTTTAATAAATGATACATTTTTCTTTTCAATATATAATTCAATATATCGGCATTCTAAAAATTTAAAAAAAATATATAAATATTTCTTAGATATTTTCATCATCATCAATTGCAACTAAGATATACTTACTTTACATGAATTATCCCGATAAATTAGGAGATCTCTACCTCAATTTGATTTCATATTTTTCTCTGTCTATAGGAATATCACTATATAAATAGTTCAATAATTCTTGATGTGATAATAATGAAGATAGCCTAACCATCCAGCTCGCAGGCTAACTGTACTGCATGTCATCTTCGTCATTTTCTATTATGTCATCATAATACAATAGTAGATGAATCCAAGCACTGATCATTTTTTTAAAAAATTCTATAATAATATCAAAATCAAAATATTTAGTAATAATAATTATTTTGCTAGAATAGTTTACATAATAAATACATTCTATCATCAACTAATAGATATAGATAGGTTCTATCTCATTCAGAAATTATATTAATTCTATAGGTAATACTATAAGAAAAATAAATATTAGCAATAGTAGATTAGCTATCATTAATAAATATTTTTATCGATGATAATTAGCGATGGCAATTTTACCATCGCTAATAAATTTTCATTTTATTTTTTTAAGAATTATTAGTGATGGATTCTTAATTATTAGTGACATCATTTTCTCATCACTAATAAAAAATATTTTTTTAACATTATTAGCCATAAAAAAAAAATTATTTATAAAAATTATTAACGATGGTGGAAAAAATATTAGCAATGGCAAGCACCATCACTAATAACCATTTGCGATGATGCTATTAGCGATGATGTGTCCATTGCAAAAAATAAAAAAAATATATATTTATTATAATTATTAGTGATGGTATATAATGTTGGGAATAGTGTCCCAAAGTCAATCGTCAGCCTGTTGACGGTTGTGCTCCTTTTGTATTAGTACATGAATTATAAATAAATAAAAGTTATTTTGGTATTTTTTCATCACAAATGTTTCATCTTCTAATGAACTCCTGTGTTGTGGTGAAGTCCTTAGGACTATTTAGACTCGACAAAGGAGGATTTGTCGTTTAGTCCTTAAACATGTTCGCGACCAAATGATACGTTGTTATCAAGGACGACAATATTTATCAAGCATAGGTCGTTGTGTGCCATATGGGTTGGTTGTCCTCATAACCAAAGAGTGTGGAGACACTGGTATGGCATACAGGTGAGATGTAATGGTACATCTGCACTGAACGTGACCAACTCCGGAGCTATTTCTGCTGTCAAGATTTGCTCCGATGGGATATGGGTATAAATGTCCCTCTGACCTGAGACCGCCACGGTGACTTGCAAGCAACTCACTGCACTTAGGCACTGGACTACCTGAATTTCTAATTCAGTGACGGAAGGTTGCTGGGTGTAGTCAAGTACTTGACTTGTCGGTGCGTGTGTCAAGATGGGATTGACCACTCCAGTTTAGGAGCTGTGTACAGTCGTGTTTCAATTTAGCAAAATCTTGGCCAGGGTAGTCCTAGTGAGGAGTCACAGGACTAATTGAGTTGAGCACGATTCGGATGATATCATCAGGGTTGACAGTTTAACCCTGAGTCATCCTAAACACAGGGGTCAAAAGGGATGAATTATACGGTAACCATATTCACGTAGGTTCTGAATGTTGCGATTGCGATTATTCGACCTATCCGGTCGTCGGGTACCATTGCTAGATGGTCACTTCGATTAGTACAGAAATTGGTTCCTGTGCTACCGGCTTAGGTTCGAACTTGCGGGGTCACACACATTAGAGGTTCCTTTCTGATCTGATGGCTGATTATGAGTCTTATCTATCTGGGACTCTATGATTGAGAATTAGGATTCTCTAATCATGAGTTCCACACATTTTGGGTACCGGGGTCAAAATTTTGAATTTCAAATTTTGAATTTGAAATTTGAACTCTTTGATCAGGGTTTCATATCGATGGTCTCTGATGCCTGATTGCCCATCGGATTTGGACTCAACATTTATGAGAGGTTTAATTAGTAATTTAATCACTAATTAACTCAATTTGATTGAGTAATTATTTTTGGATCAAGTCCAATTGAATTGGATTCAGTTTGGATTGACCCGATTAGGTTAAATGTTGACCTAATCGCTAAGGTGGTTTAGTCCCTAATTTGATCAGGGGTTAGGTTTAGTTAATTCCTGATTTGATTAGGATTTTATTAAGCCTAATTAAGCCTAATTATGTTGGGTTTAATTTGGTCTAATTGTGCTCAACCTATTTTAAACTAGGTTGGCTCAATTTGAATCAAACCACCTTGTTTTAAATTCCCTGCGTCACCCAACTTCCTTGCACCCATTTGAATTCACGAGAAGAAACTTCTCGTGAAATTTTTCTCACACAAAACCCTTCCCCACGTCCTCATTTGTGCGCCATATGGATGGATAAAATAATTAGTTAGCCATTCAAATTCAAAGCATGTTTGAATTTGAATGGATAACTTATCACTTGCCCTTTCATCCTTATCCATTTTGTGCGCCACATTACTTACACGAGAAAAGGTTTCTCATGAAACTTTTTCCACACACAAAGAGCCACGCCCCTTCTCTTCTCACGCCCAAAAGGATAGGGATAAGTTGGTTTTCGTTTGAATTCAAATTTGATTTGAATTCAAATGTGTAACCTCTTGTCTTTATCCTCTCACGCGGATAAGACACGTTCGACGTTGTTTTAAAAAGAGGAGAAAGGTGGGACGTGTGTAGAAAAATTAGGAGAGAAACTTTGGGGCATGAGGAAGGCTTCTGCACAAGGTGAAGGTCCAAAACCTTTCGAGAGAAAAAGAAAGAAAAGAGAGAAAATTGGGCGCAGGGTTTTTGGTGTGTACCCTAGGGTTTCTACCTAGGGTTCGGGAAGTGAGATTGGTGTGCCACGAGTGTCGTGTGTCCACCAAATTTTAGAGAGAGATCCATCAGCCTCTCAAGTAACTGTGCAGACGATCTGGAGCATCTGAGAAGTCGGCACACATCGATCGAAGGAGTTTGATCAACATCTGCCATCAAAAGGGTGAAATCACGAACTAGCATTCGTGAGGAGCTGATCAGACGGGAGCTTCGTGTGGATGATCCGCAGAGGCCAGACAGTTGGGTGGCTGTGACATGATGATCAGAGCCCTCTGACGGTGATCAGATTACGGTGATCGACTACCCGCAAAAGGTGATGTGTTCTGAACACAGTACTGTAAAATGTTTACTGATTCAAATTTGAATTTCAAATTTAAATGCATGCTGTTGTATCATATTTAGATCCTAGTGTAGGGTTAATTAGTATTAATTAATGAGATTAATTAATAATTCCACTGTAAAATAGTAATTTTGAAAAAAATTTAAAATTATCATTTTGCCCCTGCACTAAATTTTCGCTTCAATTGGTATCAGAGCTGGTTCTAGAATATGATATACATATGCATGCGTAGATTAAGGTGTAATCTATAAGTTTAAATTTGAAATTCAAAATTCAAAATTCAAAATTCAAAAAGATTTGAAATTTGAAATTTGAAATTTGTTAGAAGTTTCAAATTTGAAATTCAAAATTTGAAATTTGAAATTTGGTTGAAATCTCAAATTTGAAATTTGAAATTTGAAATTCGAAATTTGAAATTTGAAATTCAAAATTCAAAATTTGAAATTTGAAATTTGGTTGAAATCTCAAATTTAAAATTTGAAATTTGAAATTCGAAATTTAAAATTCAAAGATTGAAAATTCGAAATTTGGTTGAAATCTCAAATTTGAAATTTAAAATTTAAAATTTGAAATTTGAAATTTGAAATTCAAAATTTAAATTTTAAAATTTGTATATTTAGATATACTTGATCCAAGTAGCAAGTAATCTAATTGGGTTGGTTGCCATGGCCGTCCGATCATAGGAGAAAAGTAGGGTTTAAAGGCCCTCTCTTCCCATTCGATGGGGTCTCCTATGGCGGTAGGGATGCCGATGCAATTATATCCCATGCCGATGAAGCAGCGAAAGGACTTAATTAAGAAATTTATCATGAATATGTTAGATTAGATCTAAAAGAAAATTTATGATTTATTTTGAGTTATTTTCTGTTATGAAATGAGCAATAGAATTGCTGTTTATGAAATATGCTGACCCGTTTGTGAAATGAGTTAACACATTTGGTGAACAGAAAATAAAATCTTTCAAATTTGAAAATTATTTTCGAAATGCCAAACCCTGACCCATCAGCTCAAGTACTTAATTAAAAGAATTAAGTGTTGTCTAGTAGGTCTAGAATTGTGAATTAAGACCTAAGACAATTGCATAAACTTTTGGGTCAATGGGTTAGATGAATTAGGTCCATAATTGGGTTAGACCTAAGGTTAGTTTAAAAAAATAGACTAATTGAAGTAATTGGTCAAATCTAATCAAAAGTTGAATTAGATTAGGTCAAGGATACTCTAGACTCAACTTCAATAGTTGTAGTTGAATGGGTCCATGTCTTTAACTAGACCAAGATGGACTTAATTCATGGCTATGCGATGGAGCTCTATTTACTAAGTTGATCAAAATTAAAACTAATGAACCGATTGGTGTCTAAGGTAAGTTCGGCAGTTTTGACCAGTGGTTCTTAAGCGGGAGCTACTCGCATTGATTCGATCATTGACGAGTTAATGGCAAATCTCCACCACTGATCTCACTTACCTGGCCAATCTGGTAAGTTAGATTTTGATTAGATCACTTGGTGATTAGAGCTCACCCATGTCATTAGGTAAATCAGTATGACTGATTTAGGTGCTCCTAATGCCAGCTTTAATTAAATCCTTTTTAATCTGACTTGGTGAAGTCAGTGGGAGGATTGAAATTGGCTGGATGATTTCTTCTCTACTATTCTTTAATAAAATTCTCAAAATTATTAGGTCCCTAAAATGATTAAGTTATAATGATAACTAAGTCATAGCCTCCCATTAAGTGAATGATAATGAGTCCATTAGTTCAATGATCATTGGAGGCCCAAAGGCCTGGTGCTCATTGGCTAATGGAATTATTATTCATAATATGATAATTTGATTGAGTCTTTCTGATGGTGGTTAGGTTGGCCGGCCAAAGTCGGGCCTGATCATTTATTGGTCCGATTCACTAAATTAAGTCATGTTAATGGTTGGACCTAACCAGATCTTTTCAGTGGAGGCCAAAGCCTACTGATTAGGTTCTGGGGCAAAATAAATTACTAGAAGTTGTTTAGAGAAACAACTGGTTAAGAACCTACCCATAGATGCACATGGGTTGACCAACCAAAGTTGGGCTCGTGTGTAGTCTGTGTGGATTCTAGTACCCATTAAGGAATTAAAGTAATTCCTCGAATTGGAGGATGAGGCTACCAGTTCATAAAAATATTGGGAAAAATTTTAGACTAAAGTCCAAGTCTTTAGTATTAATTTATGTACTAATAGAGGTCTCGTTTTCCTTTAAGCAGCTATGGCCACTACCCTATCGCTCCGGTCATTATTAGATAATGACAAGCTCATGGGACCCAATTTCGATAGCTGGTATCAAAAATTGAAAATCGTCCTTGAGCATGAGCGGATCCTTTATGTAGTAACGGATCCAGCACCTGAGGAGCCAGCTCCGAACGCTAGTAAAGCGATCCGAGACACTTACTTGAAGTGGCTCAATGACCGCACCACCGTTCGATGTATTATGCTGGCAGCAATGAATGACGAGTTCAGCCAAAGGTTTGAGAATGCCCAGCCACAGGAGATGCTTCAAATGTTGAACGACTCCTTTGGCACGCCTGACGACATTGAAAGGCACAAAACTAGTTATGCCATTTTCAATGCTCGGATGAGGGATGGGCCCTCAGTCACTGATCATGTACTGTATATGATCGAGATGATTGAGCGCCTAAGCAAATTGGGCTTTCCTCTGCACGAGCAGCTCGGTAAGGATGCGATCCTTAATTCCTTTCCCAAGTCCTTCCTCCCATTCCTTACTCATTTTCGAATGACAAAGCCTGCAGTAAACTACCACGGATTGTTGGGGTTGCTGCAGAACTTTGAGAAGGATCACCAACTCCATAAGGAGTCGGTGAATGTAGTGGGAGGGTCTTCTTCTCATCGTCAACCCTTTGGGAAGGAAAAGAAGAACAAGAAGAAGAAAAATAAGAAGGTGCAATATCATGCTGGGACAGTAGCACGGGGTCAGACCAAGAAGCGCAAGCATGACCAGAGCCAGGCGGAGTGCTTCTTTTGCAAGAAGCACGGGCATTGGAAGAAGAACTGTCCTCAATACATTGCCTCCCTGGACCCGAACAGGCCAAAGAAGAAGCAAGGTAATTATATGATAACTCCTTGCAACTTTTCGATTTGTGATACTACTGCCTGGGTATTGGATACCGGAAGCCCTTATCATATTTGTAATTCGATGCAGGGTCTGCAGGTCAGTAGGAGATTTGATGAAGGTGAGAGGTTCCTGAATGTTGGAGATGGAAGCAAAATTCCAGTTCTAGCTTTAGGAATCATGAGTCTTGTAATCAATTCTCGTAATGTAATTCTGAGTGAATGTCACTATTGTCCAAGTTTTTTATTAAATATTATTTCTGTAGGCCTTTTGGCCATGTACGGTTATGATTTTTTAATAAAAGAAAATATTTACAATATCATTTTGAATGGTGTTACAATATTTGTTGGACAATTAAATAATAGAATTTACTTACTATCACAGCCTGTTAATGTGGTTCAAAAATTCGGTAAACGCTCTAGAATAGATAATGTGTCAGAAGTCTACCTTTGGCACTGTAGGCTAGGTCATATCAATAAGAACAGGATAAACAGGTTGGCTCAAGAAGGAATTCTTGAAGTTAGTGATTGTGAATCACTTCCAACCTGTGAGTCCTGTCTTCTTGGAAAGATGACCAAGTCACCTTTTACTGGAAAAGGTGAGCGAGCCAGTGAACTCTTAGGTCTGGTACATTCTGATGTATGTGGACCCATGAGCTCAAGTGCAAGAGGTGGATTTTTCTACTTCATAACCTTCACAGACGACCTATCTAGGTATGGGTATGTCTATTTAATGAAGCATAAGTCGGAATCATTTGAAATGTTAAAACTATTCCGAAATGAGGTAGAAAAATAAACTGGGAAGTGTATTAAAACTCTTCGATCTGATCGAGGAGGTGAATACCTTTCCAATGAGTTTCTGACGTATCTAAGGGAGAATGGGATTCTCTCTCAGTGGACTCCTCCTGGAACACCACAGCATAATGGTGTGTCTGAAAGGAGGAATCGGACCTTGTTAGACATGGTTCGATCCATGATGGGGTTTGCTGGTCTGCCGATCTCCCTCTGGGGATATGCGCTCGAATCGGCTTGTTACCTTCTAAATAGAGTTCCGAGTAAGTCTGTAGCCAAAACGTCATATGAGATATGGATAGGACGTAAGTCAGTACTCTCGCACCTTAGGGTTTGGGGGTGTCCGGCTTATGTTAAACGTTTAATTACAGACAAGCTTGGACCTAGGTCTGACAAGTGTAATTTTATAGGGTACCTAAAAGAGACCAAAGGGTATTATTTCTACCTTGCTGATGAGCAAAAGGTGTTTGTCAGCCTTAAGGCAATCTTTTTAGAAAAGGAGTTCCTTAGTGAAGGAACTGTTGCCTCTAAAGTCGAACTTGACGAAGTTCGACAGGTGAAAAAACCGACACATGTTACTGAACCTAAACCGGATTTGATTAGATCAGATCCAGAGCCCATTGATTATGCACCCTTAAGGCGGTCTGGTAGAGTACCACATCAACCGGACAGATACTATGGTTTCTTGGTCCGGGATGGTGATCCTATCGAACTTGATGAAAATGATGAGGATCCGATCACCTACATGGATGCAATGCAGAGACCTGACTCTGAGAAATGGCTAGAGGCCATAAAATCCGAAATGGAGTCCATGAAGGTCAACGATGTGTGGACATTGGTTGACCCACCCGAAAGAGTAAAACCCATAGGGTGTAAGTGGGTCTTCAAAAGGAAGAGGGGCGCAGACGGAAAGGTAGAGACCTATAAAGCCCGTCTGGTTGCCAAGGGATATCGTCAACGTTATGGTATAGACTATGACGAGACGTTTTCTCCTGTGGCAATGCTCAAATCCATTCGGATTATGCTTGCGATAGCTGTCCATCTGGACTATGAAATCTGGCAGATGGATGTGAAGACAGCTTTCCTAAACGAAGAGCTGGACGAAGAGGTGTATATGATATAACCTGAAGGGTTCACATCCACAGATGAGTCTAAGGTGTGCAAGCTACAGAGGTCCATTTATGGACTTAAGCAGGCATCTCGGAGTTGGAACATACGTTTTGATAGGACGATCAAAACGTATGGCTTCATTAAGAACGGAGAAGAACCCTGTATTTATAAGTGGGCTAATGGTCTAGCAGTAGTATTTCTTGTATTGTATGTGGATGACATTCTCTTAATCGGGAATGATGTCCCTGCATTACAGGAAATAAAGATTTGGCTATCGTCACAGTTCTCCATGAAAGATCTGGGAGAAGCTTCCTACATCCTAGGGATGAGGATCTATAGGGATAGATCCAAAAAGTTGCTTGGCTTATCTCAGTCCACGTACATTGATACTATGCTGAAAAGGTTCAGCATGGAAAATTCCAAGAAAGGCTATCTACCGATAGGCCATGGAATTTCTCTCTCGAAGAGGGATTGTCCGACAACACCTCAAGAAAGAGAGCGTATGGGTAGGATTCCATATGCTTCGGCAGTGGGATCTATCATGTACGCCATGACATGTACACGACCAGATGTGGCATACTCACTAGGGGTAGTGAGTAGATACCAATCTGATCCAGGAGAGAATCACTGGAAGGTTGTTAAAACCATCCTGAAGTATTTGAGAAATACTAAGGACCAGTGGCTTATATATGGTGAATCGGACTTGAGACTTATAGGGTTTACAGACTCTAATTTTCAGTCTGATCGAGATGATAGCAAGAGTGTGTCAGGATTTATTTTTACCCTTAATGGTGGGGCTGTCTGCTGGAAGAGTTCCAAGCAGCACACTGTGGCTGATTCAGTATGCGAGGCGGAGTATATTGCTGCATCAGATGCTGCCAAAGAAGCGGTGTGGCTGAGGAAATTCATCACCGAGCTCGGAGTAGCACCCTCCCTTATTGGTCCAGTTCTGCTCTACTGCGACAGCTCTGGAGCCATTGCTCAGGCGAAGGAACCAAAGGCACACCAGCGGACGAAGCATATTCTGCACCGCTACCATCTCATCCGGGAGATCGTGGATCGAGGTGACGTCGACCTTCAGAAGATCGATGGGAAGGAGAACCTGGCCGACCCATTCACTAAAGCCATTGCGGTGAAGGAGTTCAACGACTACAAGTCGAAGATGGGTATTAGATACTGCACCGATAGGCTTTAGGCCAAGTGGGAGATTGTTGGGAATAGTGTCCCAAAGCCAATCGTCAGCCTGTTGACGGTTGTGCTCCTTTTGTATTAGTACATGAATTATAAATAAATAAAAGTTATTTTGGTATTTTTTCATCACAAATGTTTCATCTTCTAATGAACTCCTGTGTTGTGGTGAAGTCCTTAGGACTATTTAGACTCGACAAAGGAGGATTTGTCGTTTAGTCCTTAAACATGTTCGCGACCAAATGATACGTTGTTATCAAGGACGATAATATTTATCAAGCATAGGTCGTTGTGTGCCATATGGGTTGGTTGTCCTCATAACCAAAGAGTGTGGAGACACTGGTATGGCATACAGGTGAGATGTAATGGTACATCTGCACTGAACGTGACCAACTCCGGAGCTATTTCTGCTGTCAAGATTTGCTCCGATGGGATATGGGTATAAATGTCCCTCTGACCTGAGACCGCCACGGTGACTTGCAAGCAACTCACTGCACTTAGGCACTGGACTACCTGAATTTCTAATTCAGTGACGGAAGGTTGCTGGGTGTAGTCAAGTACTTGACTTGTCGGTGCGTGTGTCAAGATGGGATTGACCACTCCAGTTTAGGAGCTGTGTATAGTCGTGTTTCAATTTAGCAAAACCTTGGCCAGGGTAGTCCTAGTGAGGAGTCACAGGACTAATTGAGTTGAGCACGATTCGGATGATATCATCAGGGTTGACAGTTTAACCCTGAGTCATCCTAAACACAGGGGTCAAAAGGGATGAATTATACGGTAACCATATTCACGTAGGTTCTGAATGTTGCGATTGCGATTATTCGACCTATCCGGTCGTCGGGTACCATTGCTAGATGGTCACTTCGATTAGTACAGAAATTGGTTCCTGTGCTACCGGCTTAGGTTCGAACCTGCGGGGTCACACACATTAGAGGTTCCTTTCTGATCTGATGGCTGATTATGAGTCTTATCTATCTGGGACTCTATGATTGAGAATTAGGATTCTCTAATCATGAGTTCCACACATTTTGGGTACCGGGGTCAAAATTTTGAATTTCAAATTTTGAATTTGAAATTTGAACTCTTTGATCAGGGTTTCATATCGATGGTCTCTGATGCCTGATTGCCCATCGGATTTGGACTCAACATTTATGAGAAGTTTAATTAGTAATTTAATCACTAATTAACTCAATTTGATTGAGTAATTATTTTTGGATCAAGTCCAATTGAATTGGATTCAGTTTGGATTGACCCGATTAGGTTAAATGTTGACCTAATCGCTAAGGTGGTTTAGTCCCTAAGTTGATCAGGGGTTAGGTTTAGTTAATTTCTGATTTGATTAGGATTTTATTAAGCCTAATTAAGCCTAATTATGTTGGGTTTAATTTGGTCTAATTGTGCTCAACCTATTTTAAACTAGGTTGGCTCAATTTGAATCAAACCACCTTGTTTTAAATTCCCTGCGTCACCCAACTTCCTTGCACCCATTTGAATTCACGAGAAGAAACTTCTCGTGAAATTTTTCTCACGCAAAACCCTTCCCCATGTCCTCATTTGTGCGCCATATGGATGGATAAAATAATTAGTTAGCCATTCAAATTCAAAGCATGTTTGAATTTGAATGGATAACTTATCACTTGCCCTTTCATCCTTATCCATTTTGTGCGCCACATTACTTAAACGAAAAAAGGTTTCTCGTGAAACTTTTTCCACGCACAAAGAGCCACACCCCTTCTCTTCTCACGCCCAAAAGGATAGGGATAAGTTGGTTTTCGTTTGAATTCAAATTTGATTTGAATTCAAATGTGTAACCTCTTGTCTTTATCCTCTCACGCGGATAAGACACGTTCGACGTTGTTTTAAAAAGAGGAGAAAGGTGGGACGTGCGTAAAAAAATTAGGAGAGAAACTTTGGGGCGTGAGGAAGGCTTCTGCACAAGGTGAAGGTCCAAAACCTTCCGAGAGAAAAAGAAAGAAAAGAGAGAAAATTGGGCGCAGGGTTTTTGGTGTGTACCCTAGGGTTTCTATCTAGGGTTCGGGAAGTGAGATTGGTGTGCCACGAGTGTCGTGTGTCCACCAAATTTCAGAGAGAGATCCATCAGCCTCTCAAGTAACTGTGCAGACGATCTGGAGCATCTGAGAAGTCAGCACACATCGATCGAAGGAGTTCGATCAACATCTGCCATCAAAAGGGTGAAATCACGAACTAGCATTCGTGAGGAGCTGATCAGACGGGAGCTTCGTGTGGACGATCCGCAGAGGCCAGACAGTTGGATGGCTGCGACATGATGATCAGAGCCCTCTGACGGTGATCAGATTGCGGTGATCGACTACCCGCAAAAGGTGATGTGTTCTGAACACAGTACTGTAAAACGTTTACTGATTCAAATTTGAATTTCAAATTTAAATGCATGCTGTTGTATCATATTTAGATCCTAGTGTAGGGTTAATTAGTATTAATTAATGAGATTAATTAATAATTTCACTATAAAATAGTAATTTTGAAAAAGTTTTAAAATTACCATTTTGCCCCTGCACTAAATTTTCGCTTCATATAAAGTATTAGAGATGGTAAATACTATCACTAATAATTATTAGCGATGCAACTATTAGCAATGGAACATCCATCGCAAAAAAAAATATTTTTCTCTAAAAATGATATAATTTTAAAATTTAAAATCCATCTTCATCATTTATTATCTAAATAATTATTATTAAAGTATCATCATCAAAGATCACCTCGATCTAATGGCCCTAGGTATATCGATCATTAAAATTTGATTTCGATGATCACGAATGACTGCATAATGATTGATAGATAGAGATCACCGATGGATCTAAAAATTTACAACGATAATCTCGATAATATTTATAGCAAACTATCAAAATTTTACTTCAATCGGATATCATTATTATGATCAATTTAGTACGGAATGATTTAGATCGTTAAATAAAAATCGAGTGATCAAAAAGCCAAACGGCATCCGATTATAATGTGATTTTTTAAATAAATGATCTTTGCTACTACTTTGATCATTTGTATGATGATAATTATAAAATTTAAACTGTACATATATGAACGATCCAAAACTATATGTCTCTTGATACTCATTCTTAAAATCCTTAAATAATTATAGTTGTGCTTTTGTAAAATCTGCTTAACGTAGATGGCTCATATATGTGCAGTTTGGATTTTACAATCATCATCATATAAATAATTAAAATAATAGCAAAGATTATTTATGTAAAAAATTATCTTAATCAGATGCCATTTAATCTTTTGATCATTCATTTTTTTATTTAACGATCAAAATCATCCCATACTAAATTGACTATGATAATGATATCTGATTTAAGTAAAATTTTGATAGTGTGCTATAAATATTACCAAAATTATTATTGTAAATTTTTGAATCCATTGATGGTCTCTATCTATCAGATCATCATACGATCGTTCATGACCATCGAAATCAAATTTTATTGATCGATATAGCTAGAGCTATCGGATCGAGATAATTTTTTGTGATAATACTCTAACAATAATTATTTAGATAATGAACGGTGAAGATGAATTTTAAATTTTAAAATTATACCATATTCAGATAATTTTTTAAGGATGGAGTCATGGTTATTAGCAACGAATTTTAAGACAATAAATATGTCGTCGCTAATATCTTTACCGACGGCATTAGCAACGGCATGTTTGCCGTCGCTAATAGTCTGCCATATAAACCACCATGAGGAAAAAATTTTTTGCTTGCTCGCTCATTCTCTCCCATTTCCACCCCTCATCCTCCTCTCGTCGATGCCCTCACCCCCCCAAACCCCCTTTTCTCCCATCTCTCCGGTGTCCCACGACCGCTCCGACACTGCCGGCCCCATCCCCGCACCGGTCCAACCCCAAGCCAGCCCCACAGCCCCTACCCCGACCGACCCCACGGCCCTTGCCCTGGCCCGACCCTACCGACCTTGCGGCCCCTACCCCGTCGCCCCAAGCCCCCAACCTACGGCCCCACCCCGTCGGCCCTCGAGCCCCAACCCCAACCCCAACTTCTTTGGCACGACCCTGCGGTCCCTCTAAGTCCCCATCCATCAAATCTCAAGTCCCTCGGTGGCCTCCCGCCTTCCCGAGCCCCACCACCTCCACGTGCCCCCGACCCACCTCCCCCCGGTTGCCTTCGGTCTCCTCTTTTCCCCCACCGTCAAATCTGACTTCCCCGAGCCGTCGGTCACCTCCCCAAGCCCTGAGCCCCGACCCACCTCCCCTCGGCCACCACCTTGAGCCCCGAGGCCCTAGGCCCCTCCCCTAGGCCACCTCCCCGAGCCCCTGTCTGCTAGATTCCGAGCCCCTCAACTGCCTCCCTGAGCCCCCGACCCGCCTCCCTCTGACCAGATCATCGATTATCAGTATATGATGATTTAATCTTTTAGATCTTTATTTTTGGTGGTTTCTTGATATTTTATGTGATGGTTTATTGTTGTCCAGGTGTTAACATACAGAGTGGAGAATTATAGTGATAACATGGTTGGATTGCAGTCAAAAGAGTTATTGGATAATTTCATACTATCCATTCATGTATTATGATTTTGAAAACATGATGTAGTATTTTATTTTTAAACTTTCATTATTCACATGTGTATGCTTTAATATTTTATTTTATTTTTATCCATTAGCTAGTTTCATGTGCACACTATCTTCTTTATGTTATCAAACCTTGTTTTGTATCCAAAGGCTTAGATTAATGTTTGCTTGTCCATGATTCTGAAAATAGTTCTCATGCTTGTAGATTAACCGAGTTGAGTACCTGCATTCAAGGGCCTGATCGTAAAATAAATCAGGTACATTATTATATTACACTGGCTCTACATTCTTACTATTTAAGAATATGAATTGCATTTGTTGGTCTAATATTGCAGCAGAACTTGTATCCTTTAATAAATAAGTTAGTGTCAAGATTTTGATTCATCCTACTTGAGCGTAGATTGATGTTATTAAACAGCAAATTTTTACTTGTTATGTATTGATGTCTTCTACTTCCCAAACCTAAATGTCTTGATATTAGTTTTGCATGTCCAATTTGATCGATTCGTTAATATCAATTAATGTTGGTTGCAACTTGGACTGCTTATCATATATGATGACCAGAATAAGAAATAATCTTGGATTGTTTGAAATAATTTATGAATGCAAGGATAGAAATTCTTGTATAGTCAAATTTTTGAAGGAGAATTTCTGCATCTCCAAAGAAAATTTACTTTTACAGGGTTTATTTTTTGACAATGAGCCTGCAATTTTATTTGACATTTTCTTGCCTTGACCTTAAATAACTTAAATGAAAAAAAAAAGAAAGAAACATAGCTAGTCAAGAATATGCTGTATCTGTCCTTACAAGATTAGATATATTTTAGAGCTTTTCTTGATAAAGAATGATAGTTTTGATTATTTGAAATAAGAAAGGACATCAAAGAGTGCTCTCAGCCATTGCTGCCACATGTATGCTTTCTTATTAACTTTAAGCAAGTAGTGCCCTCATTTAATGACTGGCTTTCGGTTGTTCATTCTAATACTTGGGCAATTTCCACACCTTGATAATGGTCCAAATTTTTGTCCAACATAATTTATGGAGCAAATCAGCTTACTATAGTTTAGTGAACAAAGTAATAGAATGCAATGTGAAATCAAAGTATAAAAGTACCATCAATCATCTTAAAATATTTAAAAATTCTGCATGCTTCACTTCTTTCTTTAACTCTTACTTATTTGCGCCCCTTCCTCTTGACTATCTTTATGATCTTTCAGCCATTTAACTTCAATGTGAATATGGAGAATAGTTTATTTTGATCTGTTCTATATTTTAATGACTTAACAGACATCCACTATTAACAGCTATGCTCACTTAGTTCCATACAAGAAATTATGTTAAATAATTTAGATTTTTAATATAATATAATTAATTTTTTTATTTATAATTATATTAAATAATTATTATTTTATTTATAATAAATTTTAAAAAATAATTATAAAATAAATTTTTAAATATTTAATTATAAATTATTTAAAAAATAAAAATTATTGGCAACAGCATTAGCGACAGTGATGCCATCGCTAATAATTTTTTTTTTAAATAAAAAACTATGAGCGATGGCTTACCATCATTAATTATTTTTTAAAAATTATAATTAAAAAAATAAAAACTATTAACGATGGCCTACCATCGTTAGTAATTTTTTAAAAATTATAATTTAAAAAATAAAAAACTATTAGCGATGGTGTCGCTAATACCATCGCTAATTATTATTATTAGCGACTGCAAAATTATCATTATTAAAAATGGTAATTAGCAACTAGGATATTACCATCAGATTTTTAGCGATAGTAAGCCATCACTAATAGCATTAGTGATGATAAATTGACTATTAGTGATCGCTAATAGTCAGTTTTCTAGTAGTATAATTACAGTAATCAAATGATACATAATAGGGATTGAAAGAAATTTCGACAGTATTTCTCCTTAGTTCTTCCACACGACTGAATATTTATGAGAAAAATTAAAGAAAAATATTATCCAAATTTTTTTTTGAACCCTCTACGTATTGTTTGATTACTGTAATTATCTATAGAATTAATTATAATTCTCAAACTGGACAGTCAATTGATCATTGTACATAATTCTTCCACCTGTATAAAAATATATAAATATACGAATGTTGTAGAATATGTATATTCATCAAAAGATGGATCTACAGTTTTATGCAATACAATATATTTAAAATTTTTAAATTAACCATTTACCAAAGTATCGAGTAGCATTGCAAATGGACCAGACTGGGCCGGGCACTACCTCTAATCGAGCTCGATCCAAAATTTTTTTTCAAGCTTCAAATTGGGCTTAGGCTTGATGATTTTAGAAAAAATCATATCCAGATCTATTTTTAAGAATATAGCAAACAATATTAACAAATACATTAATTTAATGAATGCATTAGCTGAAAGGAGAAGAAAGAAAGAGATGACAAAAAAAGCCCTGTGGGGAGAGAGAGAAGGAAGAGGGGTGGGAGGGAGGGGTGGAGTGGGGTGGGCAGAGGGGGAGGGGGCGTCGGATGGGAAGAGAGGGCCAAGGGGGAAAGAAGGAAGAGGGGCGAGGGGGGGCCATCGGATGGGGGGCGGTCGGGCGGTCAGAGAGAGAGAGAAGGAAGAGAGGGCTGGGGGGTGGGGGCATGGGGGAAGTGGGGAAGAGTGGGAGGGGGAGAGAGAAAGAAGGGAGGGTCGTGGGGGAAGAGGGGGAGAGAGGGTGCAGCGGCTTACTGGTGCCAGGACGTCGGATGGAAGGGAGTTGGCGACAACGGAGTCATCGAGAAGAACGAGTAGGTAGATAGGGCACAGGAAGAAGAACAAGCAAATAGAGCCAACTGTTTATATATATATATATATATGTATATATATATATATGTATATATATATATATATATGTATGTATATATATATATATGTATGTATATATATATATATGTATATATATATATATATATATATACATATATATATATATATATATATATATATATATATATATATATATATATATATATATATATATATAATGACTTGAAAACACCATTGAGAATGGTATTTTTAGAAGCGACATTCAGAATATCGCTTCTAAAAGCAAAACGTCATTCTAAATAGCATTTTCAAATTTTTTTTTATTCCACGTAGGCTGTGGAAGGATTTCTGACTGGGCCAAAAAAATACTATTTTGAATGATGTTTTTTTTTTATAAAAATGCCATTCCAAATAGCATTTTTACCTTTTACATTAGTTTAATAAATAAGTTCAAATCTACACTAATTTGATAAAAAAATTAAAAAAATATTAGTACAATAAAGTACTCTTGAAATAGTAGATAGCTTCTATCCTCCACTATTTGATTTAAAAAATAAAAAAAGGAAGATTATCCATTTATCCTCATCCACCAATTTATAATTGAGAAGGTTGCAAAGAAGAATAGATATAACATACAAAGGATCGGTTTATACATATTGATAAAATCATCGCTCATTATTTTTGATAAAATCCTAACATTTATTCACCTTTTTTTCATTTTATTTATGTACTTTTTATTTTACCTATACTATTAAATTTCACTAATAATTATTTTAATTTAGTATATAATCCCATGATCATAAGCAAATAATTAGAATGGTTTTCTATTTTTATTTTTATTAATAATTTTTTAGTTAACTATCTCTACAAAATTAATTAACTATTTGAACTAAATTATAAATTAAAAAGTTTTTTGTATAATTAATATATACAAATAAATTTGTTCATATATAATTAATTTATGAAATTAATTAAATTAAATTAAAGTTATATATTTGCATAATCATTATATAATTATAAATCATAAAGCTTATAAGTTTATGTAGAGGTTTTCTGCATGCATGCCCTCCAAAATATTAGAATTTTTGCATAAATATCTTCCCAAAATAGATATTTACAAGTGTATTATTATAAAATACTTATTTTGTATATATATTTTTAAAATTTAAATAACAGAAATTATTAAAGGAATTCAGAATCCTTTAGCTTACTAACTACCTCTATGCCATATGGTAGAGGGCCATGTGCTACATTGGGTATCTTAACTCAGTTTTTTTTTAGAGCTTCAATTTTTTGGAAGAAGAAAAGGCCTAGTATATGGGACTCATCTTATCACAGTAATTATAACTGAGCCACGTACATAAGAAGTTTTCTAATTCTAAAAGATAAATATTGCAACTCTCACATACTAAAAAATAAATATTATAAATCTCTCACAATATTTTTTTTAAATAATTCATAAAGCTAAAGACAGGACCTAACCATCATTATGTCGAAAAGAATATAACGAATGGAAAACTCTAGTGGCAATAAGAGGGACTCATATTCCGATGGTGAGAACTCCAGTGAAGGGAAGAGAGGGATGAGAGCACAATCGCATAGGGAGAGAAAAAATTCAATGTGTTGGATAAGTTTCCAGCAACATCAGTTAACCTATATTACCCACTTCAAAGGTAAAAACATAATTTTTATAATTTAAATTTATTTTTAATTCAGATCAATATGATTCTGGCCAATGGCATTAGTTAAATCGTTATGTTAAAGATTCATGCAAAAAATATTTTTTGTGAGGATATGCGTGCTGATATCAATTTGGTAGGATATTTATATAATTTAATATTTAGGTGGCTATTTATGCAAAATCGCTATTTGCATGCATCCTATTATAAATATTTATTCTTGTATGTTTATCCATAAAAGGTACTTAAATCATTTCAATTTTAAATCGCTAACTTCTTAATGATGTTAGATAACATTGACACATATGCATAAAAAAAAAAAGAAGATAAAAAATAAGAATGTATGTATAAAGTATTTTATAAGGATATGCATGTAAATATCAATTTTAAGAAAGAATTTATGCAAATTCTAATATCTAAGAGGGTATATATGCACAAAATCCATTTATATATTGCCCTACTTTTTTTATATAAATAAGCATTATAAATTTGATGATAATAATATTTTTTTATAAAAAGGTAGTCTAGTAAAATTATCATATAAATATCATCTATCCTATAGGATGAAAATAGTATAAATAATATCCATCTAAATCCATGTTTATATCTGAATCAATTCAGATGTGGACAGAAATTTGAAGTTCTGACTAATATCAATATTCGTATCTACGTCTATAAAAAAAATAGATTTTGATATGGATAGATAACTATCCAATCTGTATCCAAATATCCAAATCTATCTATAATCTTATATAATTTTATATAATATTTATCAATTTTTTTAAAAAATATATAACCAAATAAATATGCTATTAACTTGATTTATTATTTATTTAGTAATATATTTGATTATGTAGTTATAAAGTTTAATTATCTAATTTATATCCATACTTCTTGTTCCAAATTGTATCTATATCTATTTAAAATAAATATGGATATGAATATTTGTATCGAAATAATATCCGCATCTGTATTTATATTTGTTAGATAAAACAAACATGGATATAGATATGCTGGTATTTTATCTGATTTCAACCCTAATCTATCCTCTCTTTCATACAAATATAGAAAAAAATTATTTCTATACATCTTTCCATATTTCACCAAATACACAAAATGATTAATGAATCTTCTATCCTTCTCACTCATCCATGCTTCCTCCTCTATCTATGCTTTTTTCAATCCATCCTTCATACTGAATAGAGGGTAAAGGTTCATTTGGCTAGTGCATGTATATTACTCCTTAATCTAATGAGTTCTAAAAATTATTTATTTGAAAAAATGATTACAAAAGGTTATCATATTTGGTTGGTGAAAAAATTACAATGAAAATAGAATTAGATAAAAATTACTATATTTAGCTGAAGGTAATCTTATATGAAAATTTTGTCAAATTTTTAATAATATCTTTGAATAATTAATTCAGATAATAATGTTTTTTTTCTTCAATTTGTTTGTTGCTTATTTATGGCCCATATACATAAATGCCATCAGTATTGGCTATTTGGAATGTTGAATTATATTTATGTGAGTTAATAAATATTTTTAAATTAATTATACATATTAAAAATATATTTTTATTATAAATAAATTTTTATATTTTTTGGTATATAAATAAATATATTAGCTATTAATAAATCCTATGATATTTTTTATTAATTAATTAATAATATTTATTAATTATTTATTGATAATTAATATTTATTAATAAATATATTAATATATTTTATATATTAATAGTTAATATTAATCATGTAGCATAATTAATATAATATATGTGAATACATTTCCATCAAGAAATAATATTTTCATATTACCTCCACTCAATAATCCAATAAAAGAAAATAAATATATGGATCTACCATTCATTTTACCATCTCTCATTTCCACTTTTTGTGCTAAATATGGTAATCAGGCATGGGATTTACTTCAGTATGCCAAATTACCTCCAACCTAATGGATCATAAAATATATCTTGCCAAATATCAATTAACATTATTTACTCAAGTAATTTATGCTTTGAATTTTTTAGTTACATTCTTTTCTTATACCAAAAAAAATAGTTGCATTCTTTACTTTATAGTAATTCATAAGATTAAAAAAAATCTACAGTATAATAACTACAATAAAGATATATTTTATGACATCTCTGGATAGGCAAGATTTATTTCCATGTAACATTGAAGAAACAAAGTGATAAGATCTTCTAAGAAGGGACTCATCAACATAATTTATTTTTTATTTATAATTTGTTGCAGGTTTATCTCTTTGTATACATACATGCATGCACGTATAGGTTTATCTTATCATACTCTATCTCCGTTTGGCTTTCCTTTCAAGAGACGCAGACATGAATAGTGAATCAGTGACTAACCGGGCTTAAATCATACCACCTGGCACTCTTCTTCTCAAATGAAATTTCAGCCTTGAACCTCAAAGGTGTTTATCCAATTATAAAATAACTAGCACTCAACTCTCGCATTGCAGAGATTTAATTAATAATAATGATAATATTTTATATTAAAGATTGTACTCACCAATTAATCTCACGATGAGATAAAAAAGATCTTTGAGAATTCTTCGTTCCACAAATAGCCTCCTAAATCAGTGAAGATTGCTACATTTGGTAATACCCGTGTATCACTTTGCTATTATTACATAGATAGATAGATAGATAATAATTTAAGATATTTTTATTTTTTATCATACTATTTATATTTATATTTTTTATTTAAAAAATATAAAAATAAAACTTGATATATGACGTTGAGGGAGATTATCCTATAATCTTACGTATCAATATGAAATATTATCCATAATATATGTATATTACTTCATTATTCTTATATAGATTTAAAATATTCTTTATTTTTTATCATACCATTTATTTTTTTATTTTTTATTTAAAAATATAAAAATTAAAAAAATAAAACTTGACACGTGGCATTGCGGAGATTATCCTATAATCTTACGTGTCAATATGGAATGCTAACCCCAATGATCGTGTATCACTTTACTATGATTATGTAAAGAGATAGATAATAATTTAAAATATTTTTTATTTTTTTATCATATTATTTATATTTATATTTTTTACTTAAAAGTATAAAAAATAAAAAAATAAAATTTGATACGTGGCATTGTGGGAGATTATCCTATAATTTTATGTGTCAATATGGAATGGCATCCCTTATACCCATATATCACTTTATTATTATTATATAGATTTAAAATATTTTTTATTTTTTATCATATTATTTATACTTTTATTTTTTATTTAAAAAATATAAAAAATTTAAAAAAAAATAAAACTTAATACTTTGCATTACGGAATATTATCCTATAATCTTATGTGTCAACACAGAATACCATCCCTAATACTTGTATATTGCTTTACTATTATTATATAAATATTATATAGACAATAATAGTTAATAAAAAGAAATGGGAGTATAGCTATTTACTAGCATGAATGTTGAAAAAAATCCTTGATTTAATGAGATCAGCATTGCCATCAGTTTCCTCCTATATTCATTCCATGATTCAAGAACTAATTTATAATGAATTAATCAAAAAGGACAATTCAAACATTATATTTTGATTGTTAAGAAAAATAAAAGAAAGAAAAGATAAATCAGTAAAAGAAAAGAAAAGAAAATGCAAGGAAAGAGAAGAAAAATAAGCTTTTTCTATGTTTGGTTCAGTGAAACATAAAAAAAATATTAAGAAATTGAATAGGATAAAATTAGATAACTACTGGTCTTTTTCTCTCAAAGTCCGATACCTACTATTTGGAAAAAAAAAATTTAGAAAAGAAAATGGTTCCATAGATCTTTTAATTTTCTTTCTAAAATCTTTTAGTATGATACAATAAAAAGAATATTCATCCTTGATAAAAAAATTTTAACTTTCTTGGCAACCAAGAAGAGCCAAATAAAGAGAACAAGGGTTGTATAAGCTTCTAGAACAAACAACTCAAAAGAGAACAGTATTATCTAGCTATCTATCTTAGTATAGTATTCCTCAAAATAGATACATTTAACAGTTTCCCTCATCCTTTCATGGGTCTATTGATGTTGATCACTACGTTACTTTTATACTTTTATCTATAAAAAAAAGGTTATTTTTGTGCTTTAGTAACTTACATATTGATACATCTCAAATTCAACTTATTTGATATGGCACTGCTGACTAATGGGAGCCTGATACAAATCAGCCATGCACCCTTTCATCTCGATCAACCAGCTCCTACCACGTGGTTAGTTAAAAAGCACATGGAGATGCCCAACTCTTCTCTCATTTGATGACAGCTAGCTACAATGGTGGAATGGCTTCTCTAATCGTGAGATTCTTATCTCACCTTATTTCATCATATCTCCTGGATGTGCGAGTGGTTAACTCCAATAAACTCCCTTGCATATTCCAAGATCCTGATCGGGATAGGTTCAGATCATCATCTATATAAATATTTTTCTGATGGCCCTTAGGTAAGTCACTTTGAGTTGACCTAAGCTTAGACTAAGCCATTCTAAGTCCTTGGTTCAAAGATGTTTTATAGTCTAAATTATTGAGTCCAACTTGCAAGCTCAGAGAAGATCCGAAGCAAAGTCTCTCGCAGTTTCAGACTGAGGATAGTCCCGATAAGATTGGCCTCTCCTAAACTTATAGCATTCTCTCTCTCTCTCGCCGCTACTCAAACTCTCTACATAGACCCTGACTTCCCCTACTCACTCTTTCTCTCCACTTATTCTATATAGAATCTCTTATGTTTCATTAAGAAAGATTGACTTAAGCATCGGAGGATCTCTCATTAGAAAACTCCCAGCAAGAGGACTTGTTCGACTTATAGTATTTTAGGGTGCTCCTTGTAAGCTGACCGAAGATCTGATTGTCGACAACTCCATCGAGATCTCGGATAAGCTTCCCGACTTTCTTGATCACCACCTTTATCTCTCCATCATCAACTCTAGTTTACCAACTAAGGCCATATCTGTCTTCAATGACACCACATACTTTACTCTATCCATATTAAATACTTACCATACATTTACGAAAGAGGAAGAGAAATCACATATAGAGTGTTAAGCTAGCAACATTATTGGAGTATTAATATAATATTTCATCAAGCTTCTTATACTTTGACAGAGATGTATATATAATAAAATTTCAATTAAGATAATATTAATCTTATTATTATATTCAATTTTTGCCTAATTTCATATCTAGTAATTTTTGCTAAGATCTCTTTGTTAATTGGAAGAAGAATTAGTACAAATTGGATTTTTTAGGAGAGAATTTGATTTTGTTGGACAATATGTGACGGGTAAACAAGAATTACCTTTTTAGCAAGGTACGTTATGGATTGTCAAATATTCAATATGATTCTACAAGATCTATTTTTGTTCAAGTAAGGAATTCTAGCAAATTGAAAGCATCTTCTAGTCAATCCATAGATATATATGGTACCTGTTGGGTATAAAGTGCCCCCCCGGCCGAAGTCTACAGAGGACTGATCCTTCGGGGCTCCTCTGGCTCCCGACCTTGTACGTGATGCCTCTCCGAACTCCCTTGGCCGTCCGGACTTCTTCGACGATGGGCCTCAGTGTTCACCCATCGGGCCGCCCCAAAGGCCCTCTGAGCCTCGCTGTTAGCCATCCTTCTACAGCAATCGACTACCCCCAAACTTCTTTCGAGCTTCATCAGCATCCGAGCTTCTCCAACAATGAGATTTCTACAGTAACCAGACTCCTTCCACATTTCTACGGCGGTCGACCGCCTTCAGGATTCCAGCTGAGCTCCTGCGATAGCCGAACTTCTCCCGCGAGCGGCCTACTCCGAACTTTCACTACGAGTGGTCTGCCCCAAACTCCTGCTGTGAGCAGTCTACTCCGAACCCTTACAGCGGATGGCCTACCTCGGATTCCTACTGTAAGCAAATCCCATCCGAGCCTCTGCTGTAAACATATTCCTTCCGAACTTCCATTACAGGTAGATTTCAGTCGAGCTTCTTCGTAGTCGGGTCCCGCGACAATCGATCTTCGATCGAGCTTCTACAATGGGACAGGACTCATCGATTAGGTCGCTACTCTGAGCTCCCATGACAACTGGCCTTCGATCGAGCTTCTACAATAAGCGGTCTCCTTTCAGCCTTCTACAAGAACCAGACTTCGATCGAACCTCCATAGCGGTTGGATATTGGATGAGCTTCCATGATGATCGGACTCCAGCAGCTGAATTCCTATAACGACCGATCGCCTCCGATGTCTGCCGAACCTCCCCAATGCCATCCGAGGTCCATCACCGACCGACCCTCCATCAGATCCTTCATAAAATCAAACTTTCCCAATGGATCATCTTCAAGCGACTTCCCACATCGGGCGAATCCCAGACGGATTTCTCTAGCAATCGGATTCCTATCAGGCTTCATCAATGAAAAGTCTCTATCCGAGCTTCTACAGCAGGTGACTCCCACCTATAGTATCAGCACCTAAGCTACCCGACAACAGTAGACTCGTCAGCAGCTTCGGAGACATCCGAGCTTCTCCCAGACCAACAATAGAGAGCCATTCCGCTCCATCAGATGTCCCAACCGAGCTCCAGCCGATGGATCTGAGCTCTCCGATAAGTCACGACAAGAGCCGCCCTCCTGCTCCACTCCCTGCAACGGATTTCATGCAGCTCGACCACTCTCTGATGAGTCGCGACAAAAGCTGCCCTCCTGCTTCACTCCCTGCAACAGATTTCATGCAGCTTCACCACTCTCTGGCAAGTTCCGACAACGGACACCACTCCACTCTCCGCAACAAGCTCCACATGGCCCGGAACGACCCCTGACGCCACTACTCTCCATAACAAACTCCACACGGCTCTGAACGGTCCACTACCAGACGGTTACAGACGTCGCTATCGATCAGTTACACCCTCCATCTATAAATAAGGAACCCCCAGACACGTTCTTCTCTAGGCTGGTAACACTATCTCGAAATTCTGCTAAAATTTTCGCTCGAGCACTTCATTTCTATTGAAGCAGAGTACTGACTTGAGCATCGGAAGATCTTGCCGGAGCACCCCCAACTCTGATTTAGACTTTCTTTGTAGGTCCCGACGGCGGTCGCGGTCATCCCAGCTCCAACTTCTCCGACTTCGATGGAATTCTGCACCAACAAAATTGACGCTCGAGGAAGGGCTGTGTCTTTGCAGTACCCTTGTTCTTAAAGGAGTGCTCAACGGGACCGATTCCGGTCATCTTCTCCGACATTCTCTTGTCCTTCTTCTACTAGATCTTCACCCGATGCCTCCCTGCAAAGCATCCATCAGGCGATCCACGGCCTCCGTAGCCAGATCTCAAGCTCCGGACTCACCCTCGATTTTCCAGGCCCCTCTCCCTCCTCCGACAACAGTGGTCGACAGATCCATCCGACGTCGGTCCAAAGGTAGGGAGAATCGACTGAGGACCCTACCACGACCGACGCCGTCGAGGAGAGAAGAACAACCTGGAAATCAGCTTCCAATCGGGATCATCTACACCATCTCTGGAGAGCCCCGGAAGGGAGCGGCCAGCGGATCGACCGGACCGCCCAAACGGCAAAGGACTGAAGGACCCATAATCTTTACTGAAGAAGACGCCCGAGAGGTCCAGTTCCCCCACAACGATGCAGTTGTAATTTTTTTAAACATTGCTGATTATGATGTACGCCGCATTCTTGTTGATAATGGAAGCTCGGCTAATATTTTATTTTATGACGCCTTCTCAAAAATGTCCATCCCTGACGGTCGTTTGGGGCCGATTGGCTCCCCTTTAGTAGGATTTATCGGCGATGCTATCCTGGTGGAGGGAGTAATAACTTTGACTATAGTTGCAGGTCAATATCCAAGACAATCCAGGGCTCTGGTGGATTTCTTGGTGGTGAAGGCGCTGTCAGCCTACAACGTAATCCTCGGCTGACCTGGCCTCAACGCCCTCCGGGCTGTGGTGTCAACTTACCATCTAAAATTGGAATTCTCTACTAACCAGGGGGTCGGAGAAGTCAAGGGAGATCAAGCCCTGGCAAGGCACTGCTACAATATGGCCCTGCAAAGAAGTGGTCAGCCTGACCCCTGTCCGGTTGATGGGTTAGACACCCGCGATGACCTGACAGAAGAACGGAGCTGGCCAATGGAAGATCTTATCTCAATTCCTTTGAATGATGGGAACGAGGAACACATGGTGAAGATCGGCTCCAACTTGGGAAAAGAGGTGCGGACGCAGCTTATCAATTTTCTGTGAAAGAACGTGGATATTTTTGCTTGGATTCCGACGGATATGCCAGGGATCGACGCTGAAGTTATGTAGCACCGTCTGGCCGTCGATCCCAAACACCGACTGACAAAAGAAAAAGTTTGAAGTCATGCGTCGGAGAGACAGCTGGCCATAGCCGAGGAGGTTGATAAACTCTTAAAGGCCGGGTTTATTAGAGAGATCAACTATCCGAGCTGAATTTCTAATGTGGTCTTGGTTAAGAAGGCGAACGGTAAATGGAGGATGTGTATAGACTTCAAAAAACTGAATAAAGCCTGTCCGAAGGATAGTTACCCTCTGTCCAGAATCGATCAACTAGTAGATGCAACCTCGGGCCACGAGCTTCTCACCTTCATGGATGCATTCTCTGGCTACAATCAGATCAGGATGGTGCCAGAGGATGAAGAAAAAACTACTTTTATAACTAACCATGGCCTTTATTGTTACAGGATCATGCCTTTCGGCCTCAAAATGCAGGGGCGACATATCAGCGGCTAGTGAATAAGATCTTCAAAGAGCAGATCGACCGCAATATGGAGGTCTACGTGGATGACATGCTCGTAAAGAGCAGATTCTCGATGAACCACGTCGCCAACCTTGAAGAGACCTTCAGCGTCCTTCGAAAATACAAGACGAAGCTGAACCTAGCCAAATACGCTTTTGGAGTAACCTTAGGAAAATTCCTGGGCTTCATGGTATCGGGGTGCGGGATCGAGGCAAATCCGAAAAAAATTCGCGCCATCTAGGAGATGACCGCCCCGAGGTCGATAAAGGAGGTTCAGCACCTCACTGAGAAAGTAGCGGCTCTAAATCGCTTCATCTCGAGATCGGCCGAGCGATGCTTACCTTTTTTTTAAACCCTCAAGCAGCCCAAGAACTTCTGTTGGACCGTTGGATGTCAGCAGGCATTCGAGGAACTGAAGACCTACCTCGGTTCATCACCATTATTGGCAAAGCCTGAAACTGGAGAGGAATTGTTCCTATACCTGGCAGTTTTTCCGGTCGCCCTCGCTGCAGTTTTGATTAAGGAAGAAGCAAAAATTCAACGGCCGATCTACTACATAAGCCGAGTATTGAGAAATGCTGAAACCAAGTATACTAAGTTAGAGAAACTAACTTATGCCTTGTTGATTGCAGCTCGAAGGCTCCGACCTTACTTTCAAGGACACACTATAACGCTGCTCACCGACCAGCCGATCAAGGCGGTCCTGCATCGAGCGGATACCTCCGGAAGAATCGCGAAGTGGGCAGTCGAGCTCATGGAGTTCGACATCAACTATCGACCTCGGCCAGCGATCAAAGCCCAAATATTAGCGGACTTCATGGTGGAATGCACTATCCCAGAGGAGGCCGAACTTGGACAAGATGAAGCTGATAATCCAGGGCTCCGGCCGAACTTCCCCGAGGAAAGAGCCGATCTCCCTGATGGTTCTTGGGCACTCTACGTGGATGGTTCCTCCAACATGTCAGGCGCAGGCGCAGGCCTGATCTTGGTCAATCCAGACGGGATTGTCGTGGAGTATGCATTGCGCTTCGAGTTCCCCGCAACAAATAACGGAGTAGAATATGAAGCTCTGATTGCAGGACTAAAGGTTGCCAAAGAATTAGAAGTAGATCGGCTTCAAGCCTATAGTGATTCCCAATTAGTAGTGGGACAGGTCAGTGGAAATTATGAAGCTCGGAAGGACAGTATGGTTGGATATCTTGAAAGGGTAAGGGAGATCATCCCTACCTTCGGCAGCTTCGACATCAGGCAGATCCCGAGATCGAAAAATACCAGGGCCGATCTTCTCTCCAAGTTGGCTACACTGGCTCTGGCCGAACTGCCTAAGGAAGTCTTCTTCGAGGTTCTGAAGCACCCAAGCACGGAAGAATCACAGTCTGTGATGGAGGTCAGCTATGAACCCAGTTGGGTCGACCCACTGGTTACATACCTCAAGGACGGGGTTCTTCCTCCTGATGCAAAAGAGGCTCGGAAGCTTAAGAACCAGGCCTCCTGATATATCCTCTACGAAGGCAAGCTATACAAAAGGTCATACTCCTTGCCCCTCTTGAAATGTTTCCAGCCTTCTGAAGTCGATTTCGCCTTAAGGGAGGTACATGAGGAAGTCTGTGGAAGTCACATGGGGGCCAGATCTTTATCCCATAAGCTGCTCCGACAAGGCTACTATTGGCCTACCATGTACCATGACTCTGTCGAATATGTCCGAAGATGTGACCGGTGTCAGAGATATGCCAATATACAAAGGCAACCTGCCTCTGAATTGGCACCGTTGAGTGCCCCATGGCCGTTCGTGCAGTGGGGGATGGATATCCTCGGACCCTTTTCCATGGCATCAGGGCAGCGGAAGTTCCTCCTGGTGGCAATAGACTATTTCACCAAGTGGGTCGAAGCTGAATCCTTGGCAAAAATCATGGAAGCCAAAGTGCGGGACTTCGTTTGGAAGTCGATTGTCTGCAGGTTCGGCTTATCCAGAACCCTCATCACTGATAATGGGAGATAATTTGCTGGAG
Organism: Elaeis guineensis; assembly: GCF_000442705.2. Lineage (NCBI taxonomy): Eukaryota > Viridiplantae > Streptophyta > Magnoliopsida > Arecales > Arecaceae > Elaeis > Elaeis guineensis. The sequence goes on along the minus strand of NC_025997.2, from coordinate 112,026,752 downwards.
CAAAGTTTGCTGAATTTTGTGAGGACCTAAACATCTCCCACAACTTCACTTCGATGGCCCATCCTCAGGCAAATGGCGAGGCCGAGGTAACCAATCGGACTCTGTTGCAGGGCATCAAAGCGAGACTTGAAAAAGCAAAGGGAGCTTGGGCTGATGAGCTCTATCATGTGTTGTGGGCATACCGGACTACTCAGAGATTGCCCACGGGGGAGACCCCCTTTGCCTTAGCTTTCGGGACAGAGGCCGTGATCCCAATAGAACTCAAGCTTCCGTCAGCATGAGTCATGACGTTCGACGAACAGTGCAACCCACAGGATCTCAAGGCCAACCTCGACTTGTTAGAAAAAAAGCGAGAGATGGCTCGAGTTCGGATGGCGGCCTACAAATAGAAAGTAGCCTGCTACTACAACTCCCGGGTCAAAAGCAAAGTCTTTAGAGTGGGGGACCTGGTGTTATGGTGAGCCGCTGTCTCACAATCTCAGAGTCAGGAGAAACTTGCCCCAAACTGGGAAGGCCCGTATGAAGTCAAGGAGGTAGTCCAGCCCAGAACATACTATTTAAAAGAGCTTGGAGGTGCAGAGCTCCCACGACCGTAGAACTCAAAAAATCTACGAATGTATTACCAATAGCTTCGCCCTAAATAAAAGCTTCATATTCGCATATTTTTTCTTTAGCATGAGTTTATAACGACGGGGAAAAACTCTCCCATGCAATCAGAGTTAAGCTTGTTAGGAACAGGAGGAGAACCTCGTCCTAACATGAGCAAAGTCGAAGGCCCGATTTTCTAAAGACCGGATGGGGGGAGAGGCCCTCACAACGGCCCTTATGTGCCCCCACAGCCTTGTTAGGAACAGGAGGAGAACCTCGTCCTAACATGAGCAAAGTCGAAGGCCCGATTTTTTAAAGACCGGATAGAGGGAGAGGCCCTCACAACGGTCCTTTTGTACCCCCACTGCCTTGTTATGATCAGGAGGAGAACCTCATCCTAACATGAGCAAAGTCGAAGGCCCGATCTCTTAAAGACCGGATGGAGGGAGAGGCCCTTAAAATAGCCCTTATGTGCCCCCACAGCCTTGTTAGGAACAGGAGGAGAACCTCGTCCTAACATGAGCAAAGTCGAAGGCCCAGTTTTCTAAAGATCGGATAGGGGGAGAGGCCCTTACAACGGCCCTTATGTGCCCCTATAGCCTTGTTAGGAACAGGAGGAGAACCTCGTCCTAACATGAGCAAAGTCGAAGGCCCGATTTTTTAAAGACCGGATGGAGGGAGAGGCCCTTACAACGGTCCTTATGTGCCTCCACAGCCTTGTTAGGAACAGGAGGAGAATCTCGTCCTAACATGAGCAAAGTCGAAGGCCCGATTTCCTAAAGATCGGATGGGGGGAGAGGCCCTCACAACGGCCCTTATGTGCCCCCACAGTTTTGTCAGGAACAGGAGGAGAACCTCGTCCTAACACGAGCTGAAACCGATTGTCGGGAACGAGGGGAGGACCTCACCCCGACGCAAACAAAGATTCGGTTGATCAACAAGGAGGAAAGCTCCCTCAATGGCTCCTCCATACTCTCACGGCCCCGTCAAGAGCGGAGGGAAGACCCTCACTCAAACATAGAAGAAAAGGAGAGACGAAAAGAAAAGACGATGAACTACACCGACGATAGGCGAAAAACGAACCACATCAAAGGCACAAGGGACCTCGTCCCGATGAGAAAGAAAACTCTTGTCAGAAATCTCTAGTCCTTAAGGATAAATCGACACGGCGGCAACCAGGAACCTTCAAACTACGTCGGCAACGAACAAGATGGAAGACAGAAGAAGTTCGGTGAACGACGAATTAACGTAAGAATCAGCAAGGGATTACAAACTACGTCGATGCCAAACAAGATGGAAGACAAATGGAGTTTGGTAGACAACCATTCAATACCAGAATGGGTGAGGTAATAAATGATTTCATTCACATTTCATTGGTGAAGGATACATTACAAAGCCTCGAAGGCCCAAAAAAGAAGGGGAGAACGAGGTAACGGAAGATTCTCTTCTCATTCCATTGGCAAAGTGCATGCTACAAAGCCTTAAAAAGAAAAAAAAACAAACAACAAAAACACATATACAAAATAAACAGCTCTAAGGAAGCTCGGCTCCATCAGACTTCGAACTCTTGGTTCCAGCCATCGTCGAGAATTACTTCAAGTACTTGGCTTCTTCTTCCAGTCCCCCTCTCGGATCGGCGATTACTCCAGCATTATCTTCAAAGTACACGTAGACGCCATGATGACGGCGGGCATGATCGGTGATTACTCCAGCATTATCTTCGAAGTACACGTAGATGCCATGATGATGGCGGGCATGATCGGTGATTACTCCAGCATCATCTTCGAAGTACATGTAGACGCCGTCTTTGCCGCGCCATGGCTTCTGCTGCCTCACGGTGACGGCGGGCATGACCTTCTTTCTGAGGTCAGGTTCCCCTCACAGTGACGGCGGGCATGACCTTCTTCCCGAGGTCAGGTTTCTCCTCACGGTGACCCGCACCAGGAAGCCCTTGCAGTCGAAGATATGGCATAAGCGCAGGCTCTGGGCCGTCAAGGCGAAACATGGCCAGATCTATCTCTTCTACCCTCACCTTCTTCGCCAACCCAGAAGTTGCAGCATCTTCCCGCTCGTGGACTTTCAGGCTCTGGGCTAACATCAGAGCCGCGTCCGTGCCCATATCGGCAACGAAGGAAGGCCAGTGCCGTCTACAAACGGGACTGCAGAAGTGGAGAAAGCTTTGAGGATAACCCAAGCTGGTCTGAGGAATGCGAGGGTACGGAGATGAGGACGACTCGACGGACGCTTAAGGCAAGGAAGGGAAGACTGAAGAAGCTCCCGTACAAAGTGAGATCCCAAAAAGGGGAGGGGAGGCAGGTTTAAATAAGCAATGAGAGCCGGTGCAATAATGATTGCAAGACTCCTCAGATCAGTCCGCGACTGCCGCGTGGTCCACTCACCGTGGCAAGCGGCTAGAGGTGGCCGACAATTACTAAAACCATTATGGCACCGTACCTGGGACTGCGTTCCGGCTGGAATTCCAAAAAAGAGAAGCCTTTTTCGAAAAGGCTCCAGTACCAACATACCGAGCGTCAAAATATCTGACGATCGTTGAGCACGAAAATCGAGGAGAGCAGCTTCGATCGTGAGAAATTCTCTGTACTTCCTTCGTTCGGAACCCGAACTCGGAAGTAGGGAGATCGGTGTTGGGTATAAAGTGCCCCCCGGTCGAAGTCTGCAGAGGACTGATCCTTCGGGGCTCCTCCGGCTCTCGACCTTGTACGTGACGCCTCTCCGAACTCCCTCAGCCGTCCGGACTTCTTCGATGATGGGCCTCAGTGTTCACCCATCGAGCCTCCCCAAAGGCCCTTTGAGCCTCGCTGTTAGCCGTCCTCCTACAGCAATCGACTACCCCCAAACTTCTTTCGAGCTTCATCAGCATCCGAGCTTCTCCGACAACGAGATTTCTACAGTAACCAGGCTCCTTCCACGTTTCTACGGTGGTCGACCACCTTCAGGATTCCAGCCGAGCTCCTGCGATAGCCGAACTTCTACCGCGAGCGGCCTACTCTGAACTTCCACTATGAGTGGTCTGCCCCGAACTCCTACTGTGAGCAGTCTACTCCGAACCCTTACAGCGGATGACCTACTTCGGATCCCTACTGTAAGCAAATCCCATCCGAGCCTTTGCTGTAAACATATTCCTTCCGAACTTCCTTTATAGGTAGACTTCAACCGAGCTTCTTCGTAGTCGGGTCCCGCAACAACCGATCTTCGACCGAGCTTCTACAATGGGACAGGACTCATCGACCAGGTCGCTACTCCGAGCTCCCACGACAACTGGCCTTCGACCAAGCTTCTACAATAAGCGGTCTCCTTTCATCCTTCTACAAGAACCAGACTTCGACCGAACCTCTATAGCGGTTGGATATTGGATGAGCTTCCACAACGATCAGACTCCAGCAGCTGGATTCCTACAACGACCGATCGCCTCCGATGTCTGCCGAACCTCCCCAACGCCATCCGAGATCCATCACCGGCCAACCCTCCACCAGATCCTTCATAAAATCGAACTTCCCCAGCGGATCATCTTCAGGCGACTTTCCACATCGGACGAATCCCAGACGAACTTCTCTAGCAATCGGATTTCTACCGGACTTCGCCAATGGAAAGTCTCTATCCGAGCTTCTACAGCAGGTGACTCCCACCTGTAGTATCAGTGCCTAAGCTATCCGACAACAGTAGACTCGTCAGCAGCTTCGAAGACATCCGAGCTTCTCCCAGACCAACAATAGAGAGCCATTCCGCTCCATCAGATGTCCCAGCCGAGCTCCAGCCGACGGATCCGAGCTCTCTGACGAGTCGCGACAAGAGCCGCCCTCCTGCTCCACTCCCTGCAACGGATTCCATACAGCTCCACCACTCTCTGACGAGTCGCGACAAGAGCCGCCCTCCTGCTCCACTCCCTGCAACGGATTTCATGCAGCTTCATCACTCTCTGGCAAGTCCCGACAACGGACACCACTCCACTCTCCGCAACAAGCTCCACGTGGCCCTGAACGACCCCTGACGCCACTACTCTCCGTAACAAACTCCACGCAGCTCTGAACGGTCCACTACCAGACGGTTACAGACATCGCTATCGGTCAGTTACACCCTCCGTCTATAAATAAGGAACCCCCAGACACGTTCTTCTCTAGGCTGGTAACTTTATCTCGAAACTTTGCCAAAATTTTCGCTCGAGCACTCCATTTCTGTTGAAGCAGAGTACTGACTTGAGCATCGGAGGATCTTGCTGGAGCACCCCCAACTCCGGTTTAGATTTTCTTTGCAGGTCCCGACGGCGGCCGCGGTCATCCCAGCTCCAGCTTCTTCGACTTCGACGGAATTCTGCACCAACAGTACCATTGATATGTCCATCATTGTCTTGGAAAATAGGCTTGCTGACTTTGTTGCATACCTATATAGGCACAATTTGGCTCCTCTGTTTTCATTACCCACAACAGCAATAACTAGCCCATGAAATGGCGTGGGCCTTCCAATAGATTGATAACTGAAATATGAAACAAATTGATTAAAACCTGGCTTGTTGCAATTCATAAAAATATGGAGGTTTTCTCTAAACAATTTGGACATTTTTCATATATAATCCATTGCATCAAGTAACAGCAGTAATCTTCGAGAAATGAATATTTTACTTGCATCAAAAGCTGGACATGAATTTCATAGTCTACCATCCGTGCCTCCTTCTGAACATTTTGATTCCACTGCACATTAAACTTAAACATCATTGAACTAAACGGTGACATAATAAGGTAGTGTTTGGTTGTGGAATAAGGAGGAATATTCCCTATGCCCCCATTCATTTTGGCAAACAGCCTTTTTGGCCCGGTTAAATTGGTCTATGCTGTCCCAATTCCCTGCCACATTTATCCCTTCCATTTGTCATAAACCAATTCCAGCCTCGGGATTCGATAGGTTTATTCCCTCCCATGAGACTGCCAAGTACTCCTTTGCCGCCATCCACTCCTCAAACACACAAAAAAGCAGAAAAAATTGTGGTTAGGATAAAACCCAAATAATCACGAAATCGAATGCATATTAAATGCACTTTTTTTTTGGTAAATGCATATTAAATGTACTTCATTCCTGGTTATTACTACAACAAAATGCAAATAAACCCTTGTCTTGCAGAATAAATCCGTCCTTTCTAAAGTACTTGGATAAGTTTTCTTTGTACCCTCAATTTATTCTGCAACCAAACATTACCTAAGCAAACTTTAACACATACTCTTTTGTTTAACCACCATTGCATATTAAGCTTGTATAAACATAGCATTTATATATAGTCCCTATATGCAGGTAGACCTATATTTTGCATAAGTTTTGTTTCTATATAGAGTTACTATTATTTACTACACATTGATTATAGATGCAATTTAGTTGAGCCGAGTTGAGTAGCTAGAAGCTCAACGTCAACTTGATTCAAAATATTTGGACTTAAAACTTGATTTGAGATTAATCAAATCTTAATATCCTAAGCTTGACCTCGACTTAATAAAAAAAATAATATTTAAAATTAACTTAACTTGACTTGAACATCGGCCGAGCCATACTCGAATTTGAGATGAAACTTAAATTCTAGCCTTAACTTATTAAAAATATATATTAATATATATTATAAATAAAAATAATAATATTATTAGAATATATATAAATTCAAAAAGTCTGATAAACTTTCGAGTCAAGTATCTAGCTACTCGAGCTCGATAATAGCTAAGTGGAGTCGAGGATGGACTCGAGGCGAGTTTGAATAGCTTACAAGTAGATTAACTCTTTTGTATCCCTAACATTGATGCACAAGAAATATGATTTAAATATAAGATGACCACTAAAATCAAGGGCTAGGTACACAAATTTTAGTTAATATGTTAATTACCACAAATGTGTAAATGAGAGAAGATAAAAGAATGGATAGGAAGAAACAACTTAAAAACTCTTTCATTTTTTTTTTTCAAATAACCATGCAATTTTGTTACGTGGCACTAAAAATGTGGTGCACAATGTGCACCTAATTAATTAATGCATCCCTTAACCAACTAATGTCATGACATCCACAACCTTCCTTTAATAAGACTTCAAGAGATCATGATTGGGGATAGCTTTTGGCATAATAGCAAGATTGCTCTATCATAGTCTAGGTGTTACAAGTTCAAAATATGAAAATAATTTCTCTATATATGGATATGGATGTGCACATCTAATCCTTCCCATACTCTTCATTGTGATAAAAGCCTCATACACTAGGACACTCTGTCGAATAGGGATATGTGCAGTTTGACTCAGATCGATTTAGAATCAACTTTCAAATCTAACCAACTTGAATCGATTTTCTAAAACTACAACTGAAATCAAACTGACCACATGAAAAATCAATTCAAACTGATCTAAAGTAATTGATTCGGTTTAGTTTGATTTTTTAGATTGTGGGTATTGGGCTTCTATCACATGGGCAGCTTATAAAATAGATTGAATGGGCTGCTATGCATTGTAAGTTCTAACCATACTAAATGGCCAACTTATGAGATGGACTGAAAGGGCTAGATGGAATAGAACTACAACTTCCTTTAAGGAAATAGGGCAACTTATGGTTTATTACGTATTCATATATATATATATATATATATATATAGGTCGGTTTAGGTTAGATTAGAATTTTCAAAATTAAATGAAAACCAAATAGGTTTTTTTAGTTTTTAAAACTTTTAAATTGACACTGAATCAAATATGAAAAAATCTGATCCAAATTGAATCAAAATTAGTGCTTCAAATCGATTTTATTGTTTGACAGATTTATCAAGTCTGTATCCTGTCCAGCTTGGCATTTAACTAGAGAGGATCGATTCATCAATCACAGCCATCTGTATATGGCAGGATGACTATGATTTTGTTAGAACATAGTTAGTGATATATACTGGATGTAGTCTAAGAAATTAACAAATTATGTTATCTATTTTATAGAAAATAAAATTAACTTATGGAATTTCGCTAAACCAAAATGAAATTGAACCAGAAGCGTGCGAAGCACTATCCTAAGGTATATTTCCACATTTTATGTTAAAAATCTCAAAAAAACTATCCCAAGATACGATCGGTATTTCTCTGCCTATGAGCACAATCGTGAAGAGGTTGATGATGGCTCTTTCAACACCCAGAAATATAAGAATACTTAGAAAGAAGAAAAATAAAGCATGGAAAAAAAAAGGTAAGGAATGGAGCTTGGTGGACTACTATTTGATGGATACCAGAAGAGAACCCAAGGGGCCTTTTATAGCCACCAAACTCTGAACATTGGGCCAGCCCAACGTTCAAAAATTAAACAACAAAAAATAATAGCTCCAACATCTTAAAGATTAAAAGGCCAAAAATGTTCAAATTATTAAAAGCCCAACGGATCAAAAATTAAAAGCATAACATTCACAAAATCCAATGTTTAGAATATTAAAATAATAACATTTAGAAAATTAAAAGTTGAAATAAATAAATAAAATAATAATAATAATTTTGAGTTGGCTGGTAAGGTGCTAAACCTAAACCTGCACCCGCACCCATGCCCACGTCCCACCTCAACCCGATCCGATCCGGTCCGATTCAGTTCATGTGCATGCGTATTAAAGATTTTCCTTCAAACCTCCTTAAATGCCTCTAGGGGCATAGCTAAACCCTTTTCACGTATAGTCAAATCTTTTCATTCCCAATGTAGAACTAAAAAACCTCAAAATAATATGAAATAACATTTAAAGAGAATTGAATTGGAGATTTTGAGTTTCCAAAATTTTAAATATCCCACCAACAATCTCCCACAAAACTTAAAATATTCAAATAATATTAAAATAAAATAATATATTTCTGGGTGCTTATACTATGCAATGGGTAAGATGACTTAACCTTATTTAGTATGAATAGTTTCCATCTGAAAAAAATGGAGTGAACCAAATCTTGGACTACATTTCTTTGATCCAGATTTTAACTACCATACACATAGTACAGAAGTCCTTCATCGCTAGTCTGTGTATTAATGGTCCTGCATAAATATCTTAATTTTTCATGAGAGTTACTAGAGATTGCCCATATCTCATATTCGCTACTATGTACGGATACTCTCACATAGATAAACCCCTTCAGAGATATGTGTAAAGTCATATCTAATAAAAAATACCATCTCGAGTCTCATTTAGAGCTACAGCTCTTTTTTACCACTACATAAGAGCACTAAACACCATAGAGATGGGATAAAGTCTATAACTCCTATATTAAATAAACCCCATGTGCTCTCTAACTAATCAATTAGCTTATTTTTACTATATTGAACCTCCTTCAAAGGATCTCCTATTACACAGGTTGGGTTTCCACTATTGAAAGATCCTTTATAGATAAAGTTCCATCCCCCTCGATATCTCAAGGACCTTAGTCCTATTCAAGCCTTTAGAAAGACAGTTAGCAAGATTTTAATCAGATTTTTAAAATTTTAAACTACTATATCATGCTTTTGTTGTTATTTAATAGACTCTTGTCTTAACTTTATATGTCTATTAGTTTTAGAATTTACGAGTTTTTTTTTTATAAAAATCAATTATAGCTCTAGAATCACAGTGAATAGATATAGAAAGAATAGGAGTTTGAATCATGGAAATAGAAGATAACAAATTTTTGAGCCACTTAGCTTCTAAGAATGTGATATCAAGGGCTATTAGCTATGTTTCTATGATACTTCTCGCTATTATAGTTTGCTTTACAGATTACCAAGAAATAGCACTACCACTAAGAGTAAATACATATCCAAAAGTAGACTTAATATCTAAAAAATCAGATATCCAGTTAGCTTCACTATATCCCTCAAGAACAGCTGGATAGCTTACAAACTTAAGTTCATAAAAAAAAGTGCTTTTAAGATATCGAAAGACTCTTTCTAAAGCAGTCCAATGAGATATACTAGGATTACTGTTATATCTACTCGGTCTAGAAATAGCATAGGCAATATCAGGTCTAGTTCTATTAGCTAGATATAAGAGTGATCCAATAATTTGAGCATATTTTTCTTGATTCACGGGGTTATTAGTATTTTTTATTAATTGAATACTAGGATCATATGGTGTAGAAAAAGGAGAATAATCAGAATATCCAAACTTGTCTAAGATCATTTGTGTATAATGTGATTAAGTTAGGTAATAAGAATTAAATGATTTATTAATCTTCATACCTAAAATTACATCAGCTTGATCAAGGTCTTTCATATCAAAATAATTTAATAACAAAGTTTTGATATCATTAATTAGATCAATATCTGCTGCTAGTATGAGAATATCATCTACATATAGACAAAAAAGAACATATCGATCATCAAATTTCTTATAATATAAGTAATTATCAAAATCATTGATTTGAAAATCATTAGAAAGAATAATACTATCAAATTTCTCATGTCATTGCTTAGGTACTTGTTTTAATCTATATAATGACTTAACAAACTTGGATACTTTATTTTCTTGGTCAGACATAGAAAAATCTAATCTTCAGATTGTCTCATATAAATCTCTTCTTCTAAATCACCATAAAGAAAAGTGATTTTGACATTCATTTGATAATCAAAAAGTTTATGAATAGAAGCCAAAGCAAGAAGAATTTGGATAGTGAAAATATGAGCAACAGGAGAATATGTATCAAAGAAATCAAATTTAAATTTTTGTCCAAAGCCTTGAGCTACAAGCTAAGCCTTGTATCTTTCCACAGATCCATCAACCCTAAGTTTTTTCTTAAAGATCCATTTGCATCTTAGAGGTTTACTATCAGGAGGTAAATCAGAAAGAATCTAGGTATTATTTTCAATGATCGATTCTATTTCACTATTAATTGCTTCCATCCAAAAAGGAGCTTCAAGAGAACTCATAGCATCATGATAAGTTGTAGGTGTTTCTTCAATCATGAAGGTTATAAAATCTTGACCAAAACTCTTTATAATTCTAGCTCTCTTACTTCTCCTAAATTCAAGAGTAGGTTCTAAAAAATTATGATCACGTTGAGAAGTAAAAAGATGATATGATGTAGAGTCAGATATTGTACTAGAAATTCGAGTTTTGAAAGAAAAGATATTTTCAAAGAAAGTTGCATCTCTAGATTTAATAATAGTATAATTTAAAATTTCAAGGATTTCATAATTAATTACTAGAAACCTATAAGTATTACTATCAAGAGAATATCCTACAAAGACAGCATCTACAGTTTTAGATCCAATTTTCTTTCTTTTAGGTTTAGGGATTCCTATCTTGGCTAAACACTACCACACTTGGAAGTAACTAAGCCTAGATATATGTCCTTTCCAAAGTTCATAAAGAGTTTTCTCTTTATCTTTAGATGGAATTCTATTTAGAATAAAACAAACTGACAGAAGAGCCTCCCCCCACAAGTTCTAAGGTATACCAGAACTTAAAATCATAGCATTGACCATGTCCAGTAAGATTCGTTTCTTACGCTTGGCCACACCATTAGATTGAGGTATGGGGCTGTGACTTCATGAATTATTTCATGTTCTTCATAGAATAAAGCAAACTCATTTGAAGTATATTCACCTCCTCTATCAGACCTTATTATCTTAATTTTTTTCTCTTATTGATTTTCAGCCTCAGCTTTATAAATTTTGAATTTATTAAGAACTTCATCTTTGATCTTTAAGAGATAGATGTAATAATATTTGAAAAAATAATCTATGAAAGTTACAAAATATCGACTTTCATCTCTTGTTGGTCCCCTTTTTGAGTCACATATATCACTAGAGACAAGTTCTAATTTTTGGGTGTTCCTAATTGAAATTGGTTTAAAAAGTTTTCTAGGCTGCTTAGATTGAGCACAGATTTCCCATTTAGTATGATCAATTTTGATTTTAGAGATTAAATTTAAATTGAATATTTTCATTATTGACCTATGATTTACATGACCTCGTCTACCATGCCACATGTCATAAGATTTAGTATTCAATACATGAGAATGATTAAAAGAAGAATTTTCATTAATTGAAAGAAGCAGTACATTGTTTTTGAAAAGACCCTTAGATACAAAATCTTTTCCAATAAACATTTCTCCTTTGAAAATTACAACTTTATTTGATTCTAATACAACTTTATAACCTAGCTATACTAACAAAGATCCACTTATTAGGTTCCTACGAATCTCGAGAACATGTCGGATACCGTGAAGAATTAGAGTCTTTCCAGATGTCAGCCTTAGCTTAACAGTTCCAACTCCTAGCATGTTGATAGATGTCCCGTCTCTTACAGTTATACTTCCTCCACTTAAGTCCTGATAGGAACAAAATCAAACCCTGTCAGTACAAACATAGACATTGGCATCAGAATCTAATCACTAGTCTAAACTAGACAAGGTAAGGTTAATAGTAGGTACAAAGGTTACTGATCTAAATGTAGGGTTTGAAGATCCAGCTTCTATCATATTAACTTGAGTCTTGGATTGGTTTGACTGACCCTTCTTAAAAGTTGTAATCTTGTCTTTCTTATAAAAGCACTCAGCAACTAGATGATTATCCCGGCCATAAACATAACAGAACCTTCCATCATTTTTCTTTTTATTCCCTTTTGACTGATTGGGTCTAGGATTGCTTTTAGGACCTTTACCTTTGGACTTAAAAATTCTAAACTTAGGTTTAATATTATGGTTTTGAAACTGTCTAGTTTGATGGCCCTTAAAGTTTTCATTCTTATTTTGAGAATCAACCTTAGCTAAATTTACCTTAGTTTGCAATTGATTCTTCTTAGCCTCTCTAAGTCAGTGCTGGTCTTCTATTCTAATGGACTAGATCACTGATCTAAGGCTAAGGGTTCTTTGTGTTCTTCTAAGTTCTTGGGTAAACTTAGACCAAAAAGGTGGTAATTTATCAATTAAGCAAAATATTTGGTAATTTTCATCTAGCACAGAACCATTCCTATGGATCTCATGGATATAGTTTTAAAATTGATGGATTTGATCATTGATAGGAATATTATCTACTATTTTGTAGTTATTAAAATCTGTTACAGTAAATCTTTAAGTACCTTTATTATCTCTAATATAGGCATCTTCTAAAGCATACCAAAGGTCTTTAGCAGTTTTATATTTTCTGTATGTTTCATATAATTTATCTGAAAGGCAACTCAAAATCCTAAATCTACAGTGAAACTCAATTTTTTCTGAAGATTTTTCTACTAAATATTTAGAATTTGAATCATAATAAAAGGATCCTTTTGAGGAATAAGGCAAATCTTTCTCTATAGCAGATATAAGGTCCAATGTTATAAGCTAAGCTTCTAGATGTTCTTGCCATCTAGCAAATCCTAAGCCTTGAAATTTTATAGGCTTGAGACTAGAGGCATCATCACTACCCATTTTAAAAATTTTAGGAATGGGAATTAACGAAGAAAATATGAAGTAGAGAAGCTGCAAAAGAAATCCAAAAATTCTGCTCAATATCTGCATGATTCTTAAAAATCTTTAGAAAATATTTTTTTCCTTTAAAATTACTGGATTAAATCCAACAATATAACAACTAAAATAAAATTTCAAGAACAAAGCAAGATAAATGTATCTAAACAATGCTACCACAGTTTTAATTCCAACAAATTATCTCTCTCTCTCTCTCTCTCTCTCTCTCTCTCTCTCTATATATATATATATATATATATATATATATATATATATTATCTGATTTGGTTAACACTTTGTTAACTTCTTAAACATAATCCGGAAATAACTTTAGATTGTTAGAACATAATTAGTGATATATACCGGATATAGTCTAATAAATTAACAAATTATGTTTTCTATTTTATAGAAAATAAAATTAACTTATAGAATATCGCTAAACCAAAATGAAATTGAACCGAAAGCGTGTGAAGCGCTGTCCTAAATTATATTTCCGCCCTTCATGCTTGAAACCCTGAAAACACCATCTTAAGATACGATCGACATTCCTTTGCCTACAAGCACGATCGTGGAGAGGTTGATAAAGGCTCTTTCAACCCAAGGGCCTTTTATAGCCATCAAATTCTGAACGTTGGGCTAGCCCAACGTTCAGAAATTAAACAACCAGAAATAATAGCTCCAACATCCTAAAGATTAAAAGCCCAAAAATGTTCAAATTATTAAAAGCCCAACAGATCAAAAATTAAAAGTATAACGTTTACAAAATCCAACATTTAGAATATTAAAATCATAACATTTAGAAAATTAAAAGTTGAAATAAATAAATAAATAATAATAATAATTTTGGATTGGCCGGTAAGGTGCTAAACTCGCATCTGCATCCACGCTCTGCCTTGACCCGATATTAAAGATTTTTCTTCAAATCTCCTCAAATATTCCTAAGGGCACAGCCAAACCCTTTTCACGTATAAAGGACGTAAGAAATCTTTTCATTCTCGATGTGGGACTAAAAAACCTCAAAACAATATGAAATAACATTTGAAGGGAATTGAATTAGAAATTTTGAGTTTCCAAAATTTTAAATTTCCCACCAACAGATTTATATGGGCACATATAGTATTCTTCCACATCTGCAGCATTTGCTGATAATTTTCAAAACACAGAAACAAAATACACAACTTTATCCAAAAGAAAAACAACTTTGACTAATTCTTTCATAGATTCTTTCAAAAGTCATCGTCACAGCATTAAGCTCTTAACACTTAACAACACTTTGAAACCAGTTTATGGATCTTCCGTTTGATGATTGCAGGGCATAATTTATTGCTACTTTAAACAAAAGAAAACCATTAGGCATGCTTGCTGTGTAATAAGACAGATATACCCAAAAACTCCCCAACACAAGGCTAGCCCAATCTGCTTGGGTGCAGCTTTAATCTTCTGTGTTGGGTGTCTGCACTGAATTCATACTCGTCCAGGCAAAAAAAAAAAAACTCGTGCAAAAAGGATTCATCGTGTCAGTTTTAAGAGTACCAGATATTTTACATTGTGAAAATTATAACAATGTAAACATGAACTCTTTTAAGCATGACTAACAAAAAAAATCTACCAATTACATGGTGTGCCTGAAATTCTTTCCGAAAATTTCAAGAGGGTCTTATAATAATGTAGTTCGAAAATGCCAATGTAGTTCATATAAGAAAATTCAAGAACATCTAGAATTCTATGTAAAAGAAACACCAAACATTGGAGTAAATATGAAAATCTAAGCTACCACATCTTCTCCAACACCAAATCAACATTGGATCAAACAAAAAAAAGCTATGCTATCACACCTTCTCAAACCGTCGGCATTGCACAGCGACATAGCGGGCAGGTCTGGCTTTGCTCCAGCCACGCCGTCGCGCAGGACTGATGAAATTCGTGGGAACAAGGCATCACAGTTAGCTCGGCTCCAACTACGAAATCCTCTAAGCAAATAGCGCATGTCGACCCATCCTTTCCATCCCCCTGATAGGTTTTCGACTCCAGTTCCTTGATCGAATCCTCGGATGATGGCACGGCACCGAGCTCCCCTGTCAAACCCGCCGCCGCCTCCGAATAAAATAGCAACCGTAGCAACTCTTCCGATCGCTCGGTCTCTCCCGAGTACTCATCATCAAGCATGAAAATCTCATCCACTATCTGCGCAGGGTCTGTGGAGATAGTAAAGTCGACCAACAATGTGAACCCATGGTAGCCTTCACAAAGCACGGCAATGGCAGCATCAATTGCAAAGGAGGCTATCTTCTCCTTCCAGAAGTTGATGTCTCTGGGACGGGGACTGCTGATGTCAGAGAGCATGCGCTCAACTTGGAGCTGACAAAGCTGATAGGGGAGGAAGTCGGAGAAGGGAAAGAGGAAAATGAAGCCATCGTCCGGGTGGACTGGGACGGTTCTTTCCGGCTGGTGGATGTAGGACACGGACACAGAGATCCTGACTTCCACCGTCGGCTCTGCTACAGGGTGGCCTCCTGCTTCGAAGGAGGCCCTGAGGTGCAACGACGTGTCGCCATGGACAAGGTCCAACGATGGATCCTCCATTGCTGGTTCGGAGAGAGGAACAGAGAGATTATAGCAGAGGAGAGCTTCAAGAGGTACGGGTGAAAGGGTGAGGCAGGGTTTTATTTATAGTTGCTTGGACTGTCCCAAGGAGGTTGGGAATCGGAGGAAGCTTTTCGATTCCTACTTGGTTTTGGAAAAATCGAAAAGAGCCAGGTCTGCGCTAACGATTTTTTTTTTTTCCGAGAAAATCTAACGAAGATTCTTTCCAGTTGGATTACTGCTTGGTTTCGGAAAATCGAAGAACAACGGCTTTGTTGGGATATACCGACTGGTTGCTATCACGCCGACCCATCATCGGGCCTACCTAACCGGCACTCGATTCTACCGACCATAACGACCGCACCGACCGACACCGTCCGACCGAAGGTATGTCGGTCGGAAAGACCCTTTCCGTTCCCGACTGGCCGAACGACGCGGCCCGACCTCCGACTTTCGCAACGCATCAGACTGACCATCGGGGGGAGGTCCCTGGGTCTTCACCCGACATCCCAACCAGTCGGCTCCTCCAAATGCCGTACGACTGCTGAAGGCCACCGCCCTAACAAAGGCACGCGACATGGCCGTCCCGGGACATTGTCCTGCCAAGGACATAGATTAATCCCAGCGATTTGATAACCCACAGCGATTCGACAATCCGCGGTGACTCTGACAGCCTCCGGTGACTTGACAACTCTCCCGATTGTCTGCGCCATTAATGACGGTGCTATGCCGCACTCTACTATAAAACGGGGAAGGCAACAGTGCTGAAGAAGGTTCTTTCGAAGCCCCTGAACTCTCCTTCTCTAGCTCTCTCTCTCTCTCCCGCTGAGCTCCCCTGATTCTTTTCTACTGTTGCCTAGTCTCCTCTCTGACTTGACCGTCGGAGGGTCCCCGCCGGAGACATCTCCGATCAGTGTGGACTTCCCTTACAGGTGCTCATTCTCGACGACCAGACGATGAGGGGATTGGCTGCAATAGGTTTTGGCGCATCAGGTAGGGGCGGACAGGGATCACGACCCCCACAAAACTCGAAACACCTTTTCGAAATGACAAGAACCAGGGCTCAGCGATCGAGGGCCATCGAATCGGCGAGACACTCTTCCCGTCGGGAAGAGGACTCTCCTCCACCCTCCATGGCGGAACCTAGCTCTCCGCATCCTATGGTGACCACGGAGGCGCAGATCGCGGCGATCGTGCGGCAGATGACCGTGCTGACGGATGCGGTCAAGAGCCTTCAACAACAACCAATCCGGTTGCCGCACTCGCCGGTGGAGCAACGGGCGGCTCAGCCGATGCCCTCCAGGAGCAGCCGCCGACGCCCGCGTCGGTCTCCGTCTCCTCCTCGGGAGCAGCTGTCACAACACTCCCACCGAGAGGAGGGGAGGCGGCCACGACATGATACCCATCGATCTCGACGACCGTCTCCTTCCCAGCTGGAACGAGCAAGGAAGGAGAAGCGGCCGCGAATACCGTCCGCCTCCCTCTTAGATTCGTCGGGAGACTCCACCCCCGGGGTCTCTCAGCACCGACGGGCCAACGACTACGAACGCAGGTTCGAGAAAATCGACCGTCGGCTCGCCCAGCTTCAGGTGGACGGGCAGAAGTCTTCAAACGATGCCGACTTCCAGACCGCCCAACCTCTCTCCCGACTCATCCTCGACGAGCCGATCCCTAGTCGGTTTAAGATGCCCCATGTGGAGCCCTATGACGGCTCCACCAACCCAGTTGACCATCTGGAGAGCTACAAGGCTCTCATGACGATTCAAGGGGCGACCGATGCTCTTCTCTGCATCGGCTTCCCCGCCATACTTCGCAAGGCCGCCAAGGCCTGGTACTCCGACCTCCGCTCAGGAAGCATTCACTCCTTCGACCAGCTCGAACATGGTTTCGTGACCCATTTCAGCACTAACCGGAAGCCCCCACGAACCTCGGATAGCCTTTTTTCCCTGAAGCAGGAAGAAAATGAGATGCTCCAACAC
Organism: Elaeis guineensis; assembly: GCF_000442705.2. Taxonomy (NCBI): domain Eukaryota; kingdom Viridiplantae; phylum Streptophyta; class Magnoliopsida; order Arecales; family Arecaceae; genus Elaeis; species Elaeis guineensis. Next base: position 112,009,194 of record NC_025997.2, on the reverse strand, counting down.
TTCATGACGTGATTCAACGTGGCTACGCTCGAGGTTCGGAACCTCAACGAAGACATGACTATCTCAGCCATGAAGAGGGGGCTAAGGGGGTCTCGATTTACATACTCCTTAGACAAGACCCTCCCCCGGACATACGCCGAACTGCTGGAGCACGCGTATAAATACATGCTCGCAGATGAAGGAGCCTTCGACCGACATTTGACTGAGACCAGGGGCCCGAAGGAGAAATGAAAGAAAGGTCGGGCTCCTGCCGAGCTTAGCGGGCCCCCGACCGACAAACAAGCCTCGCCCCGATGACGGAGCCCGAGATCGCCCCGACGAAGGAGTCCGAGGCCGATGCGTCACAGGTATGACTCCTATACTCCTCTCACTGCTCCTCATGCGCAGATTTTGATGGAGATCGAAGGAGAAGAATATTTGCGACGGCCTCCACCTTTGAAGGCAAAGGGCCTCGACCGACGAAAATATTGTCGATTTCATCGGGGCCATGGCCACAACACCGAACAGTGCATCCAGCTCAAGGATGAAATCGAGGCCCTTATACACCGAGGGTATCTCAAAAAATTTCGAAGGAACCCGCTGACTCAACCCGTCCCCGATCGATGACCCCAGCCGACTGAAGAAGCAACGACTAACCAGCCCATGACCGGGGTCATCAATATGATCTCCAAACGACTGGACCCGGGGACGACTGTTGGAGGAGAGTCGACGATGAGGCTACGCCAAAATGATGTAATTACTTTTACAGATGAAGATGTTCGGGGTATCCAAACTCCCCATGACGACGCTGTTGTTGTTTCAGCAATAATAGCAAATTATGATGTAAGAAAAATCTTTGTTGATATGGAAGTTCGACAAATGTTTTGTTTTACTCGACTTTTTTCCGAATGCGACTGTCGGCTGACCGGCTCAAGAGAGTCTCTACTCCCCTGATAGGTTTTGTTGGAGATGCTGTCACGGTGGAAGGGGAAGTTACTCTTCCCGTGACAGCTGGAACCGAACCACGACAAAGCACAGTCCACTTGACCTTTGCGGTCGTTCAAGTACCTTCGGCCTACAACACCATACTTGGAAGGCCCGGACTAAATGCCCTCAGGGCGATAGTCTCGATGTACCATATGCTGGTTTGATTTTCAATCAAAAATGGAGTCGGAGAGATGCACGAGGATCAACGGCTCGCTTGACGATGTTTTCAGATCTCTGCTCAAAGCAACGAATTGAAGGGCTCCCTGATGGTCGACAAGTTGGACCAGCAGGGAGAGGAAGAACGGGGCGAACTGGCCGAACAGCTTGTTCCCATCCCGATAACGGAGAATCCCGAACGAGTGGTCTGGGTCGGGTCTCAATTACCCGACCCCGAGCAACGACAGCTAGTGGACCTGCTGAAGGCCAATGCCAACGTATTCGCTTGGTCGACAGCGGATATGTCCGGCATCCCTCCAGAGACGATGACTCACCGACTCAACATCGACCCAGCAATGAGGTCGGTGAGGCAGAAGAAGCGATCTTTTGCTCCCGAAAGACAGAAGGCCATCGATGAGGAAGTGGACAAGCTACTCGAGGCAGGCTTCATCAGAGAAACTACGTACCCCTATTGGCTCGCCAATGTTGTTATGGTGAAAAAAGCCAACGGGAGCTGGAGGATCTGCATCGATTATACCGACCTAAACCGTGCCTGCTCGAAGGACAGCTTTCCACTTTCAAAAATCAATCAGCTGGTAGATGCGACGTCCGGCCATCGACTGCTCAGCTTCATGGATACTTTTGCCAGATACAATCAGATCCGGATGGCGCCTGAGGATGAGGAGCACACGGCCTTCGTGACCGCCAAGGGCCTTTACTATTACAGGATAATGCCCTTTGGGCTGAAGAACGTCGGAGCCACTTACCAGCGACTCGTCAATAAGGTCTTCAAAGACCAAATCGGGCGCAACATGAAGGTGTACGTGGATGACATGCTAGTAAAGAGCGCGTAGACTACAGATCATGTTTGAGATCTTGAAGAAACTTTTTGCACTCTGCGACAACACCAGATGAGGCTGAATCTGACTAAGTGCGCCTTCAGGATAACTTTGAAGAAGTTCCTCGGGTTCCTTGTTTCTCAACGAAGAATTGAGGCTAACCCTGAGAAGATAAAGGCAATCATCGACATGCGGCACCCGGATACCAAAAAGAAAGTACAGCAGCTTAACGGAAGGATCATCATGCTCAGCCAATTTATCTCTCGATCGACTGAGAGATGCCTCCCGTTCTTCAAAACCCTGAGGCAGGTGAAGGACTTCTCTTGGTCGGATGAGTGCCGGTAGGCCTTTGAAGATCTGAAAAGGTACCTGGCCTCCCCGCCACTGCTTGTGAAGTCGGAAGTCAGAGAAATGCTGTACCTCTATTTGGCAACCTCCCCAGAGGTGGTTAGCTCAGTGCTCGTTCGGGAGAACGAGAGCCGAATCCATCAACCCATATACTACACCAGCAAAGCGGTCCACGGTGCTGAAGTTCGATACTCAAAGATGGAGAAGATGATATTCGCCCTGATCGTGTCTGCACAACGACTCCGTCCGTATTTTCAAGCGCATGCTATCATGGTCCTCACTGACCAGCCCCTGAGGGTGATATTGTGCCACCCCGACACCTCAGGATGACTGACGAAATGGGCAATAAAGCTCAATGAGTTCGACATTCAGTACTGACCATGACTGGCCTTGAAAGCCCAGGTCCTGGCTGACTTTATCGCAGAGTGCCCGACGACCGACCAAGGATTGGAAGGCGGGAGCCCCGGAGAAGTTGCAACCTCCGAACCTGACCCCAGGTCTACCTGGATGCTGCACATCGACGGAGCTTCCAATGCTCGAGGGAGCGGGGCCGGGTTCCTGCTCACCAACTCGGAGGGAGTGGTCACCGAGTACGCCTTTCGATTCAACTTTAAAGCCTCCAACAACCAAGCCGAGTACGAGGTGCTCCTCACTAGCTTGAGGATGGCCAAGGAGCTTGGGATCGATAGCCTCAGAGTCTTCTCCGACTCCCAACTGATCGTAGGGCAAGTTAAAGGTGACTTCGAGATGCGAGACCCAACCATGGTGAAATATCTTCAGAAGGTGAGAGATCTCGTGACACACCTCAAGTATTTCGAGATCTTTCACATTCTCAGGTCGGAGAATGCTCGGGCCGATGCACTCTCCAGGCTTGCGACATCAGCCTATGATGCCTTGGGTCAGACGTTCGTGGAGAGTCTCGAGCAGCCGAGCATCGACAGGGCCGAGGAGGTGCTGCAATTGATGATCGAACCAAACTGGATGGATCCAATCATTCGGTATCTGAGTGACGGAATCAGCCTTGAAGACCCCGCAAAAGCCAAACGACTCCGATGGGTGGCCTCCCAATACGTGTTAATGGATGGCTAACTCTACAAAAGATCGTTCTCTCTCCCCTTGCTCAGGTGCTTGGAACCGACTGACGCGGACTACGCGCTCAGAGAAGTGCATGAAGAGATCTGCAGAAATCACTTGGAGGGCAAATTCTTGGCCTACAAAGTCCTACGGCAGGGTTACTACTGGCCCACCAAGAGAAGGGATGCGACCGAGTTGGTTCGGAGATGTGAGCCATGTCAAAGGTACGCTAACCTACAACATCGGCCAGCCAACCAAATCACTCCTATTGTCACCTTGTGGCCCTTCGCCCAGTGGGGGATCGACATACTCGATCCTTTTCCTCCGGCGTCCGGCCAAAGAAAGTTCATAGTCGTCGTAATTGACTACTTCACTAAATGGATGGAAGCCGAACCTCTGGCACAGATCACTGAGTGAAAAATAGAAGATTTTGTCCAGAAGTCTATCATCTTCAGGTTCAGACTACTGCATACCATCATCACCGACAATGGATGACAATTCGACAATCGGGACTTTCGAGAGTTCTGTGCGAGATTCCATATCACGTACCGACTGACTTCGGTCGAGCACCCACAGTCCAACGATGAAGTTGATGTGACCAACAGAACTATTCTGCATGGACTAAAGACCCGACTGAATGAAGTCAAAGGCCTTTGGGTCGAGGAATTAAATTCCGTCCTATAGGCGTACCGAACGACACTCCGTGTCCCGATCGGAGAATCTCCTTTCAGCTTGGCCTATGGGATGGAGGCGATGATCCTGCTCGAGATTGGGCTACCATCGACTAGAGTCGAGTAGTACTACAAATCGGACAACTTCAATTACCGGAGAGCTGACTTGGACCTCCTACCCGAGCTCCGATGCGAGGCTCAACTCTGCATGGCTTCCTACAGACAGAGAGTAGCCCGGTACTACAACGCTAAGGTTAAGCCGAAGCTTTTCAGGCCTGGAAACCTAGTCTTAAGAAAGACAGAAGTTTCGAAGCCTCTAGACCAGGGAAAGTTGGCTCCAAACTAGGAAGGACCCTACAAGATAGCAGACACCTACGGGCCGAGAGCTTACCGACTGCAGACTCTAGAAGGATGCGCCATTCTTCAGACTTGAAATGCTGATAATCTAAAATTGTACTACCAGTAAACTTTGTGTGCCCTTGTTCAGAATACAAACTTAGCTTCAAAACTTCAGAGTCTACAATCTTGGCTCTCCAATGGTGCGTCTGCGCTCGCTAGTAGTCCAAACCTCGATGCTGCGACTTGACCCCAGCATTCCACTAGAAATCTACGGTCCAACCGCCGATGGTGCGTCGGACTCTCATGACGCCTGACATATCTACTTTGGTGGAAAGCCGGCGATGGCGATGGGACCCCTCCCCTAAGTTTAAACCACGTACCTTCCTCAGCCAGCACCCGAGCAAGGCGACTGGCTAACTTGCCGACTTGGCTCCAACCGAGAAAGGCAAAAGACCAACGTGACCAATGTCACGTTCGCAACACACCGACCAGATCACGTTCAGTTGAAGGGTACTCAGCTTACCACCATTTACTGCACGTCGCGACGCATACGCCCGACAGAGAATCGGGCAACGAATGACCAACTTGTCATCTACTAAACGCATCGGACATCGTTCGACTACTGGACCCTATGAGATGATCGGGTCAAAGAACTACGTCCGAATCAACGAACATGCCTGACTTAGGTCTGGGCAACGGGCACTCAACTTAAACTCTCGACTGTCAGGTCATACGATAGTCGGGAGGCTGATCGAAAATCGAGGCTCGCTCCGCCTTTAACATGGCGCGCGCGCCATCGACTGTCCTGGCTACCTATCTGGGACCTTACCTAATGCGTTGGGCCTACGACTTATACGTTCAAAGGAGAAACGTGCATTCCAAGCACATCAAGCAATTCAAGTAAGAGAGAAAGTTAAAAAAAAAATACATTTTCGATTTCATTCAAGCTTGAATGGAGTTTACAAAAATGGGCCGAAGCCCGACTGCAAGTACATCAAACAAAAGAAAAAACAAAACATACTCTGACTAATCACCGGAATCGGCTTCCTCTATCGGGAGAAGACCCGGGGCGGTCGGCGTATCCACTCGGGTCGGGTTAGCGTCAGGGGTCGGAGCCGCCTGGCCTTCGGTAGCCTGGTCTGCGTCGGCCTCCGCCACAGTAGTGCGATCTCCCGACGATGGGTCGGTCGCCTCTCCAGCAGCTTGGATCTTCGATTTTGGGGGGACGATGCTGCCGAGATCTAGCTCCGGGTATAGGCTTCAGATGGCTTTTCGAGCATCCTCGTACCCCACTTGGTACGAGAGGAAGTCGCTCTCCAAAAGTTCCTCCCAGTATTCATCGAAGCCACGGAAGTCCTCCACGGCCCGACCTATGGCCTCTCTCGCCGACTCTGCCTCCGCCCTCGCTATGTCTGCGTCGGCATAGGTGGAGGATAAGTTTTCTTCGGCCTTGGTGAGCTTTTCCAAGCTCATCCGGAGCTACTCGCGTTCGGCCTTGAGTTCCTTCACGGAGTCATCTCGCTCGTCATGCAGCCGGCGAACAGTGCGGGACTTCCACTTGGCGTCCTCGCGAGCCGACTGCAGCTCGGTCCCCGAAGCGGCCAGAGCGCCAGTAAGGCGAGAGACCTCCCCAGTGAGGCGGGAGATCTCCTCTTCAAGCCGGGCCTCCCAGTCGACTGACTGCTTCTGCTGGTCGACCAATACCGCCTTGTCAGCCTCGGCGGCCATGGCCTTATCTTTTTAGGCCGCCCGGAGGTCACCGAATCTCTGGTATCCGGTCTCCAGCTCGGACATATTATAAATCAGTTGCAAACAACAAGACCAACCGTCAGAAAGCCGAACTTGTAAAAAAAAAAAAAAATGACGACGACGGAAATGAAAAGTAAAGGAGAAAGACTTACCCAGATCAGGGTCGGGTAGAAGGAGGAGAGCATGTCGGATACCCGCTGGTTCTTTATGGCCTCATGGTCGGCTGGCAGGATGATCGCCTGGCACAACCTCCTGGCCAAGTCGTGATCAGCTGATTGCTCATTGGCTTACTAATTAGCTTATTAGACTTTAGGCTAAATTAAACACACTTCAACATATTATCGTGATCAGGGAATGAGCTTGAAATGCTAGATGATCAATGGGACAGGTGGAAAACCAAGAATGCTTGTATGTATCATTGCCTCCCAAGTGTAAGTGTGTCTATATATATATATATATATTTGCCTCTAATTCTTTTCCTTTATAATTAATGGAAGTTTTTATTTTGCTCCTATTTCTCACTTGTTCAGGATCTATATGATGGAAATGATGTAAATCAAAGATGGGGTAGAGTGATCTGATCGGTGGAATATGAATATTTATCAAGCAAATAGAGGGAACAACCTAGGGTTGATTATATGTGGAATGAATTAAGAGGAGATGGTTATGCACTTACTACCTCATTCTACCACCTTCTATGAGGAAATGATTCTCTTCTCTAGATTCTAGTTATATCAAGGAGAAAAAGGATTGAATGTGGTGGGAAGGAGGCAAAGGTTCTTGTGTTGACATATCCAGAAAGAAAGGGAAAAGCTACTTGAGATGTTTAATTATTTTCAAAACTTATTGAACCATTTTGTTATTCTCAGAAACTATAATCTTGTTGGGATTTGAATACTAAAAATAATAGATTAAGCAAAAGCAGATAACCACGCTAATGATAAACATAGAGAAATCACAGTAATCAGAAGAACACCAGAATTTTTCGTGGTTCAATCGAAACCTACATCCACATAGGGATCGGAGCAAGAAGGAGCTTCCACTATAATAATAGTTTAGAGTACAAAAATCTTTTCTGACACTATGCCGAAAACACCACTTCCGATATAAGAAAAAAGAAATCTAAATTAAAAAAATCTCCAGAAGAATCCTCCTCAATGAAATAACTCTAACTCGAGGTTGAGCGAACTTCTTCAATCGACGTTCTTCAATCTTTTTTTTTTGAACAAAGTAGCCTCCAAGCCTCTCTTCTTCTTTCTCTCTCTCTCCTTTTGGTAGCTTCATAGTCTCCTCACAGCCTTCTTTTTTTTCTATGTTCCACAAACTGTTTCTCACATTCATGGGCCCCCTTCTTTTATGGACAAGAGCTAAAGTCCTTCACAGACTCATTTTTCGTACAATAGGAGGTTTTCGCATCTCAAAAGGCGTTCCATGTGTTGGTCTCGCAAAGTTTGCATCACTCTTTTCTTTTTCTCTCGTGAGTTTCCACCTCCTCCCCCTAGTTACATGAGCTTTTCCTTTAAGACCTTTAATTAATACAGTGGGTCCCATATGAAGAGGGATCATACCAACAAATCTCTTCCTCCCGACTCATATGAGAGGTTCTATCAAGTCTGCAATACTCTTGCTCCTTCATTGCCTTCAACTACTACTCACTATGCTGGTACTCCTTGGCTTCGGAGTAGGACTCCTTATTGAGCCTAAATGAGCCTAATTAAGTTGGGTTTAAATTAGTCTAATTGGATCTAACTTATTTTAATTAAGTTGGTTCAATTATGTTGATTTAAAATCAGAAACCACCTTGACCTCAACTCCCTGCGCCACCTCACTTCTTCTGCGCTCATTTGAATTCACGAGAGCAACTTCTCGTAAATTTTCTCCCACGCAAAGGCCTTCCCACGCCCCACATTTGTGCACCATATGGGTGGATAAAGATGGTTGGTTGGCCATTCAAATTCAAAAGAAAGTTTGAATTTGAATGAGCAACCAATCCATGCGCCACCTAGCCTTATCCTTGCGCCATTTGTTTTACACGAGAAAGAGTTTTTTGTGTAAATTCTCCACGCACAAGAGAAGCCATGCCTCCTCTCTTCTCACGCGTAGAGTGGATAGGAATGAGTTGGTTGGCATTTAAATTCAAATTCGATTTGAATTCAAATGAGCAACCACTTATCTTTATCTTCTCACGCAGTAAAAATGCTGCAAAGATGCGGTCTTGCATCATTTAAAAAAAAAGATAAGAGAGGGCATGCACACGGGATATCAGAAAAAAAAAGGGTGGCATGAGAGAGATTTCTTGCATGAGAAAAGAAAAGAAAAGAAGAGAAAAAGGAGAGAGAAGTGAGTGCAAGCTTTTCTTATGTACCCTAAGGTTTTGGCTTAGGGTTCGAGAAGTGAGAACGTGAGCTACGAGTGTCGTGAGCTCATCAAACTTCAGGAAGAGCATCATCAACCTCTCTAACATATTTGTTGATGATCCAGAGTATCTGAGGAGTCAGCAGACATCAATCAAAGGAGTTCGATCAACATCGGCCATCAAAAAGGTACAATCACGAACTAGCATTCGTGAGGAGTCGATCAGATCGAAAGCTTCGTGTGGACGATCTGCAGAGGTCAGACACACTGTATGGCTGTATTACAATGATCAGACCCTTCTGACGGTGATCAGATTGCGGCGATCAACTACCCGCACAAAGATAATGTGTTCTAAACACATAACAATAAATTATTTACTATAAAAATTTGAATTTTAAATTTAAATACATGCAAGCTATATATCATATTTAGATCCTAGTGTAGGATAAACACATGTTAATTAATTAGATTAATTAATAATTTTTACTGTAAAATAGTAATTTTAAAAAATTTTAAAATTATCATTTTATCCCTGCACTGAAATTTCGCTTCACTACAAAGACAACATCTACAGTGTTAGATCCAATTTTCTTTCTTTTAGGTTTAGGGATTCCTATCTTGGCTAAACACTACCACACTCGGAAGTAACTAAGCCTAGATATATGTCCTTTCCAAAATTCATAAAGAGTTTTCCCTTTATCTTTAGATAGAATTCTATTTAGAATAAAACAAACTGATAGAAGAGCCTCCCCCCACAAATTTTGAGGTACATCAGAACTTAAAATCATAGCATTGACCATGTCCAGTAGGATTCAATTCTTACGCTTGGCCACACCATTAGATTGAGGTGAGTATGGGGCTATGACTTCATAAATTATTTCATATTTTTCATAGAATAAAGCAAACTCATTTGAAGTATATTCACCTCCTCTATCAGACCTTATTATCTTAATCTTTTTCTCTTATTGATTTTCAACCTCAGCTTTATAAATTTTAAATTTATTAAGAACTTCATCTTTGGTCTTTAAGAGATATAATAATATTTGAAAAAATAATCTATGAAAGTTACAAAATATCGACTTTCATCTCTTGTTGGTCTCCTATTTGAGTCACATACATCACTAGAGACAAGTTCTAATTTTTGGGTGTTCCTAATTGAAATTGGTTTAAAAAGTTTTCTAGGCTGCTTAGATTGAGCACAGATTTCACATTTAGTATGATCAATTTTGATTTTAGGGATTAAATTTAAATTGAATATTTTCATTATTGATCTATAATTTACATGACCTCGTCTACCATGCCACATGTCATAAGATTTAGTATTCAATACATGAGAATGATTAAAAGAAGAATTTTCATTAATTGAAAAAAGCAGTACATTGTTTTTGAAAAGACCCTTAGATATAAAATCTTTTCCAATAAACATTTCTCCTTTGAAAATTACAACTTTATTTGATTCTAATACAACTTTATAACCTAGCTATACTAACAAAGATCCACTTATTAGGTTCCTACGAATCTCGAGAACATGTCGGACACCGTGAAGAATTAGAGTCTTTCTAGATGTCAACCTTAGCTTAACAGTTCCAACTCCTAGCATGTTGATAGATGTCCCGTCTCCTACAGTTATACTTTCTCCACTTAAGTCCTGATAGGAACAAAACCAAACCCTGTCAGTACAAACATAGACAATGGCATCAGAATCTAATCACTAGTCTAAACTAGATAAGGTAAGGTTAATAGTAGGTACAAAGGTTACTGATCTAAATGTAGGGTTTGAAGATCTAGCTTTTATCATATTAACTTGAGTCTTGGATTGGTTTGACTAACCCTTCTTGAAAGTTGTAATCTTGTCTTTCTTATAAAAGCACTCAGCAACTAGATGATTATCTCGGCCATAAACATAACAGAACCTTCCATCATTTTTCTTTTATTCCCTTTTGACTAATTGGGTCTAGGATTGCTTTTAGGACCTTTACCTTTGGACTTAAAAATTCTAAATTTAGGTTTAATATTATGGTTTTGAAACTGTCTAGGTTGATGGCCCTTAAAGTTTTCATTCTTATTTTGAGAATCAACCTTAGCTAAATTTACCTTAGTTTGCGATTGATTCTTCTTAGCCTCTCTAAGTTAGTACTAGTCTTCTATTCTAAAGGACTAGATCACTGATCTAAGGCTAAGGGTTCTTTGTGTTCTTCTAAGTTCTTGGGTAAACTTAGACCAAAAAGGTGGTAATTTATCAATTAAGCAAAATATTTGATAATTTTCATCTAGCACAGAACCACTCCTATGGATCTCATTGATATAGTTTTGAAATTGGTAAATTTGAACGTTGATAGAAACATTACGTACTATTTTGTGGTTATTAAAATCTGTTACAGTAAATCTTTAAGTACCTTCATTATCTCTAATGTAGACATCTTCTAAAGCATACCAAAGGTCTTTAGCAGTTTTATATTTTCTGTATGTTTCATATAATTCATCTGAAAGGCAACTCAAAATCCTAAATCTATAGTGAAACTCAATTTTTTCTGAAGATTTTTCTACTAAAGATTTAGAATTTGAATCAGAATAAAAGGATCCTTTTGAGGAATAAGGCAGATCTTTCCCTACAGCAGATATAAGGCTCAATGTTATAAGCCAAGCTTCTAGATGTTCTTGTCATCTAGCAAATCCCAAGCCTTGAAATTTTACGGGCTTGAGACTAGAGGCATCATCACTACCCATTCTAAAAATTTTAGGAATGGGAATTAAAGAAGAAAATATGAAGTAGAGAAGCTGCAAAAGAAATCTAAAAATTCTACTCAATATCTGCATGATTTTAAAAATCTTTAGAATTTTTTTTTTCCTTTAAAATTATTGGATTAAATCCAACAATATAACAACTAAAATAAAGTTTCAAGAACAAAGCAAGATAAATGTATCTAAACAATGCTAGCACAGTTTTAATTCCAACAAATTATCTCTCTCTCTCTCTCTCTCTATATATATATATATATAAATATATATATATATATATAATCTGATTTGGTTAGCACTTTGTTAATTTCTTAAACATAATTCAGAAATACACTTTAGATTGTTAAAACATAATTAGTGATATATACCGGATATAGTCTAATAAATTAATAAATTATGTTATCTATTTTATAAAAAATAAAATTAAGTTACAGAATATCGCTAAACCAATACACAATAGTTCAACAATCAAAAAATGGATAGAACAATACACAACTCTGGACATAGACTACACAACAGTTTAATTATCGAAAATATATAAAACAATATACAGCTCTGAAAATACATAGAGTAATACACTTTGCTGCTTTTAATTTCTTCCACTGCTTGAAGTTGATATGTGTGGAAGTAACCTAGGACACAGGTAATGCCAGGGCAGGTTTTCACTTTCCACTAAAAATTTTTTGGGCTGGCTCAATCTCTCTTCCTTCGGTTATGGATGGTCATAATACTTTTGAGTAGACTCCGACAATCATGACTCTATTCCTTACAAATACCATAATGATTCTTGCTTCTTATTTGCCTATTATCATCTCATTTCACTGTCTTGTTGATTTTAGCTTGCCTTTCTACTTAGATCTTCAATAGTCTTCATGTGATAATAGATAAAACTCACCACTCAAAGCATTCATGTATACCGCAATTGTGTATGCATTATCCATGAATCTACTAAAATATACAGTAATTTTTTGGCACACAGCAATTTCTTAATAAAGTCGAGCTTGTGAATTTGATGACTGCTCTCTATTTGTCATATTGCTCTTTTGTGCTGTGCATTTTTAAAGTGAGTGTTGAAATTTTTATAGACATATTAGTGATAGACACATAGCAAACTCCATCCAATAGACTTATCTGCAATGACATTTAATATACCTAGATGTCTGTCAAAAATTAGACATATTCTATTTCTATCTTGTGTAACATATATTCTGAGCTGGAAAAGAAACAAACTCTAACTAATAGTCGTCTCCTCATCCATAATTACGTAGGCTAAGGGATAAATCCCATTCTCTGCATTAACTTCTATTGCAATTAGCATCTTACCTTTAAACTTTTCATACAAGTGCATGCCATTAATGCTAATCATAGGATGGTAGTACCTCCAACCTCGGATGGATGGTTGGAAAGTTCAGAAAATATAATTTAAAATACATATATTAAAATTTTCAGTTGGAAAGAAATTCTAGGAAAGAATAGTATCGGAGTTTGCATTTTGGAGTGCAGCTATATAATAGGATAGTTTTACATAAGACGACCTCGATTCTCCATAAATATCAATCAATGCCTTCTATTTTTCACACCATACTTTTTTGTATGACACTGTGTATTGAAATTACTTATTAACGGCTATCACAATAGCTTCAACTTTAATACTTAGATCTTTCTTAACCAAATATTGGATTAGTGTGCCAATCATCCTTCCACTGACATATTTGTGATCTCGACTCAACCCGTAAATAAATAAATATGAAAACCCTCATATCTTGTGATCTAAAATTATTCATGCTTTTTCAACAATGCAGCATGAAGCCTCTATTTACATTCTCGTTCAGGATCTGATGATGTACATCATATGGACTACAACTTTGAATGTAACTAAACTACATTGTATGTCCAATACTTTCGAATGTGATAAAGATCAATAGCTCTCTTTAGCTCATCTTTACTCTTAAACATCAGACTTATAGAAAATTCAGTTATCGAGAAGTTCTAAAATTGATAGTCAAAGTTAAATCTTTGACCAGCACTAACACCACCATCATAATCTAAATTTAAGTTGCTAAAAAATTATGGAGGTTCATGCAAACAAGATTCAGATTCTCCTACATTAATATCGGACTGATCATCTTCATCACCATCTTTATCTTCATCTTCATCATTGTTACTGTCCTCATCAAGCCATTTTTCTTCAGCCTCATTCTCATCTGACTCAAAATCTTGATCATTAGAATTTATTCCAGTCTTGATCCAATCATCGTCCCCTATTTAACTGTCGTATCTCACACTTACTGCTACTTCCACCATAGGAGAAGTCACTTTAGGAGAAATCACCATAGGAGAAGTCATTATAGGACTTTGAATAATTAAACAACTAAGGCTAATAGTATTAGAATGTTATTCTACAAATATGACCTTAACACCAATGGTTTGCACCATAAGATTTATGAAATGCAAGGAAGGTCCAGGAGTATTGCCCTCTTGGGTTAAAAGCCTACTAAAGTATCCAAACTTCGATACCATCATTTGAGTAGTATTTTCAATAAAGAGTACATCTTTTTTCTTAATATATAATTTAATATATCGATATTCTAAAAATTTCAAAGAAAATATAAATATTTCTTAGATATTTTCATCATCATCAATTGGAACTAAGATATACTTGCTCTGCATTAATTATCCTGATAAATTAAGAGATCTCTACCTCAATTTGATTTCATATTTTTCTCTGTCTATAGGAATACCACTATATAAATGGTTCAATAATTCTTGATGTAATAACGATGAAGACAGCCTAACCATCCAGCTCACAAGCTCACTGTACTGCATGTCATCTTCATCATTTTCTATTATGTCATCATAATACAATAGTAGATGAATTCAAGTATTGGCCATTTTCTCAAAAAATTGTATAATAATATCAAAATCAAAATATTTAGTATTAATAATTATTTTACTAGAATAGTTTACATAATAAATATATTCTATCATCAACTAATAGGTATAGATAGGTTCTATCCCATTCAAAAATTGTATTAATTTTATAGATAATACTACAAGAAAAATGAATATTAGCGACAGTAGATTAGCTATCGTTAATAAATATTTTTATCGATGATAATTAGTGATGGTAATTTTACCGTCGCTAATATTTTTTTTATTTTTTTAAGAATTATTAGTGATGGATTCTTAATTATTAGCCATATCATTTTTTTCATTGCTAATAAAAAGTATTTTTTTAACATTATTAGCCATCAAAAAAAATATTTATTAAAATTATTATCGATGGTGGATAAAATATTAGCAATGGCAAGTACCATCACTAATAACCATTAGCGACGATGCTATTAGCGATGATGTGTCCATTGCAAAAAATAAAAAAAATATATTTATTATAATTATTAGTGATGGTATGAAAAGTATTAGAGATAGTAAATACCATCACTAATAATTATTAGTGACGGAACTATTAGCGATGGAACGTTCGTCACAAAAAGAAAAAAAAATATTTTTCTCTAAAAATGATATAATTTTGAAATTTAAAATCTATCTTCATCATTTATTATCTAAATAATTATTATTAAAATATCATCACCAAAGATCACCTTGATCTGATGGCCCTAGTATATCGATCATTAAAATTTGATTTCGATGATCACAAATGACTGCATAATGATCTGATAGATAGAGGTCACCAATGGATCTAAAAATTTATAACGATGATCTTGATAATATTTATAGCATATTATCAAAATTTTACTTCAATCGGATATCATTATCATGGTCAATTTAGCATGGGATAATTTAGACCGTTAAATAAAAATCAAGTGATCAAAAGGCCAAATAGCATTCGATTATAATATAATTTTTTAAATAAATGATCTTCCCTACTACTTTGATTATTTATGTGATGATGATCGTAAAATTCAAACTGTACATATATGAACGATCCAAAACTATATATCTCTTGATACTCATTCTTAAAATCTTTAAATAATTATACTTGTGCTTTTGTAAAATCTGCTTAACATAGATGGTTCATATATATACAGTTTGAATTTTACAATCATCATCATATAAATAATTAAAATAGTAGCAAAGATCATTTATATAAAAAATTATCTTAATCAGATGCCATTTAATCTTTTGATCACTCATTTTTTTATTTAATGATCGAAATCATCCCATACTAAATTGACTATGATAATGATATCCGATTCAAGTAAAATTTTGATAGTGTTCTACAAATATCATCAAAATTATTGTTATAAATTTTTGAATCTATCAGTAATCTTTATCTATCAGATCATCATACGATTATTCATAACCATTGAAATCAAATTTTATTGATCGACATAGCTAGAGCTATCGAATTGAGATAATTTTTTGTGATAATACTCTAACAATAATTATTTAGATAATGAACGGTGAAGATGGATTTTAAATTTCAAAATTATGCCATATTCAAATGATTTTTTAGGGATAGAGTCATGGTTATTAGCGATGGATTTTAAGACAGTAAATATGTCATCGCTAATATCTTTACCGACGGCATTAGCAACGGCATATTTGCCGTCTCTAATAGTCCGCCATATAAACCACCATGAGGAAAAAATTTTTCGCTTGCTCGCTCATTCTCTCCTATTTCCACCCCTCATCCTCCTCTCGTTGGTGCCCTCACCCCCCCAACCCTCCTTTTCTCCTGTCTCTCTGATGTCCCACGGCTGCTCCAACAACTCCGGCCCCATCCCCGCACCGACCCAACCCCGAGCCAGCCCCACGACCCCTGCCCCGACTGACCCCACGGCCCTTGCCCCGGCCCGACCCTATCGACCTCGTGGCCCTTACCCCGTCGCCCCAAGCCCCTAGCCTACGGCCCCACCCTGTCGGCCCCCGAGCCCCAACCCCAGCCCCAACTTCCTCTACACGACCCTGCGGTCCCTTTGTGTCCCCGTCTGTCAAATCCCAAGCCCCTCGGCCGCCTCCTACCTTTTCGAGCCCCGACCCCTCCACGAGCCCCTGACCCACCTCCCTTGGTTGCCTCCGGTCCCCTCTTTCCCCCACCGTCGAATCCGACTTCCTCGAGCCGTCAGTCACCTCCCCAAGCCCTGAGCCCCGGCCCACCTCCCCTCGGCCACCACCCTAAGCCCTGAGCCCCTGGCACCCTCCCCTAGGCCACCTCCCCGAGCCCCTATCTGCTAGATCCCAAGCCCCTCGACTGCCTCCCCGAGCCCCCGATCCGTCTCTCTCTGACCAGATCACCGATTATCGGTATGTGATGGTTTAATCTTTTGGATCTTTATTTTTGGTGGTTTCTTGATATTTTGTTTGATGGTTTATTGTTGTCCAAGTGTTAACATATAGAGTGGAGAATTATAGTGATAACATGGTTGGATTGCAGTCAAAGGAGTTATTGTGTAACTTCATACTGTCCATTCATGTATTATGATTTTGAAAACATGATGTGGTGTTTTATTTTTAAACTTTCATTATTCACATGTGTATGCTTTAATATTTTATTTTATTTTTATCCATTAGCTAGTTTCACGTGCACACTATCTTCTTTCTGTTATCAGACCTTGTTTTGTATCCAAAGGCTTCGATTAATGTTTGCTTGTCCATGATTTTGAAAATAGTTCTCATGCTTGTAGATTAACCAAGTTGAGTACATGCATTCAAAGACCTGATCATAAAATAAATCAGGTACATTATTATATTACACTGGTTCTACTTTCTTACTATTTAAGAATATGAATTGCATTTGTTGGTCTAATGCTGCAGAAGAACTTGTATCCTTTAATAAATAAGTTAGTGTCAAGATTTTGATTCATCCTACTTGATCGTAGATTGATGTCATTAAACAGCAAATTTTTACTTGTTATGTATTGATGGCTTCTACTTCCCAAACCTAAATGTCTTGATATTAGATTTGCATGTCCAGTTTGATTGATTCGCTAATATTAATTAATGTTGGTTGCATCTTGGATTGCTTATCATATATGATGACTAGAATAAGAAATAATCTTGGATTGCTTGAAACAATTTATGAATGCAAGGATAGAAATTCTTGTATAGTCAAATTTTTGAAGGAGAATTTCTGCATCTCCAAAGAAAATTTACTTTTACAGGGTTTATTTTTTGACAATGAGCCCGCAATTTTATTTGACATTTTCTTATCTTGACCTCAAATAACTTAAATAAAAAAAAATAAAGAAACATAGCTAGTCAAGAATATGCTATGCTATATCTGTCCTTACAAGATTAGATATTAGAGCTTTTCTTGACAAAGAATGATTGTTTTGATTATTTGACATCAAAGAGTGCTCTCAGCCATTGCTGCCACATGTATACTTTCTTATTAACTTTAAGCAAGTAGTGCCCTCATTTAATGACTGGCTTTCGGTTGTTCATTCTAATACGTGGGCAATTTTCACATCTTGATAATGGTCCAAATTTTTGTCCAACATAATTTATGGAGCAAATCAGCTCACTACAGTTCAGTGAACAAAGTAATAGAATGCAATGTGAAATCAAAGTATAAAAGTGCCATCGATCGTCTTAAAATATTTAAAAATTCTGCATGCTTCACTTCTTTCTTTAACTCTTACTTATTTGGGCCCCTTCCTCTTGACTATCCTTGTGATCTCTCCGCCATTTAACTTCAATGTGAATATGGAGAATAGTTTTTTTTGATCTGCTCCACATTTCAATGACTTAACAGACATCCACTATTAACAGCTATGCTCACTTAGTTCCATACAAGAAATTATGTTAAATAATTTAGATTTTTAATATAATATAATTAATTTTTTTTATTTATAATTATCTTAAATAATTATTATTTTATTTATAATAGATTTTTAAAAATAATTATAAAATAAATTTTTAAATATTTAATTATAAATTTTTTAAAAAATAAAAATTATTGGCAACAGCATTAGCGATGGCTTACCATCGCTAATTATTTTTTAAAAATTATAATTAAAAAAATAAAAATTATTAACGATGGCTTACCATCGTTAGTAATTTTTTTAAAATTATAATTTTAAAAAATAAAAAACTATTAGCGATGGTGTCGCTAATATCGTTGCTAATTAATATTATTAACGACTACAAAATTATCGTTACTAAAAATGATAATTAGTGACTAGGATATTACCATCAGATTTTTAGCGACAGCAAGCCATCACTAATAGCATTAGTGATGATAAATTGACTATTAATGATGGCAATTAGCCATCACTAATGGTCAGTTTTCTTGTAGTATAATTACAGTAATCAAACGATATATAATAGGGATCAAAAAAAATTTCGACAGTATTTCTCCTTAGTTCTTCCACACGGCTGAATATTTATGAGAAAAACCAAAGAAAAATACTATCCAAAATTTTTTTGAACCCTCTACATATTGTTTGATTACTATAATTATCTATAGAATTAATTATAATTCTCAAATTGGACAGTCAATTGACCAATGTACATAATTTTTTTATTTGTATAAAAATATATAAATATACGAATGTTGTAGAATATGTATATTAATCAAAAGATGAATCTACGGTTCTATGTAATATAATATATTAAAAATTTTTAAATTAACTATTTACCAAAGTATCGAGTAGCATTACAAACGGACCAGGCTGGGTCGGGCACTACCCCTAATCGAGCTCGATCCAAAATTTTTTTTCAAGCTTCAAATTGGGCTTAGGCTCGATGATTTTAGAAAAAATCATATCCAGATCAATTTTCAAGAATATAGCAAATAACATTAACAAATATATTAATTTAATAAATACATTAGCTGAAAGGAGAAGAAAGAAAGGATGACAAAAAGAGCCCGAGGGAAGAGAGAGAGAGAAGGAAGAGGGGCGGGAGGGAGGGGTGGGGTGGGCAGAGGGGGAGGGGGCGTCGGATGGGAAGAGAGGTCCGGGGGAGGGGGAGAGAAAGAAGAGGGGCGAGGGGGGGCCATCAGATGGGGGGGTGGTCTGGCGGTCAGAGAGAGAGAAAAGGAAGAGAGAGCCGGGGGGTGGGGGCACGGGGGAAGTGGCGAAGAGGGGGAGGGGGCGAGAGAAAGAAGGGAGGGCCGTGGGGGGAAGAGGGGGAGAGAGAGGGCACAGTAGCTTACTGGTGGCAGGACGTCGGATGGAAGGGAGTTGGCGACGGTGGACTCATCGAGAAGAACGAGTAGGTAGGTAGGGCACGAAAAGAAGAACAAGCGGATAGGGCCGACTGTTTATATATATATATATAATGACTTGAAAACATCATTGAGAATGACACTTTTAGAAGTGACATTCAGAATATCGCTTCTAAAAGCAAAACACCATTCTAAATAGCATTTCCAGCTTTTTTTTTTATTCCACATAGGCTGTGGAAGGATTTCTGACAAGGCCAAAAAAATGTTATTCTAAATGATATTTATTTTTGTAAAAACACCATTTCAAATGGCACTTTTACCTTTTACATTAGTTTAATAAATAAGTTCAAATCTATATTAATTTGATAAAAAAAATTAAAAAAATACTAGTACAATAAAGTACTTTTGAAATAGTAGATAGCTTCTATCCTCCACCATTTGATTTAAAAAATAAAA
Organism: Elaeis guineensis; assembly: GCF_000442705.2. Classification (NCBI taxonomy): domain Eukaryota; kingdom Viridiplantae; phylum Streptophyta; class Magnoliopsida; order Arecales; family Arecaceae; genus Elaeis; species Elaeis guineensis. The sequence continues at coordinate 111,989,368 of NC_025997.2, read as the reverse complement.
AAAGGGAGATTATCCATCTATCCTCATCCACCAATTTATAATTAAGAAGGTTGCAAAGAAGAATATATATAACATACAAAGGATCGATTTATACATATTGATAAAATCATCACTCATTATTTTTGATAAAATCCTAACATTTATTCACCTTTTTTTCATTTTTTATGTACTTTTTATTTTACCTATACTATTAAATTTCACTAATAATTATTTTAATTTAGTATATAATTCCCTTGATCATAAGCAAATAATTAGAATGGTTTTCTATTTTTATTTTTATTAATCATTTTTTTAGTTAACTATCTCTACAAAATTAATTAACTATTTGAACTAAATTATAAATTAAAAAGTTATTTGTATAATTAATATATACAAATAAATTTGTTTATATATAATTAATTTATGAAATTAATTAAATTAAATTAAAGTTATATATTTGTATAATCATTATATAATTATAAATCATAAAGCTTATAAGTTTATGTATAGGTTTTCTGCATACATGCCCTCCAAAATATTAGAATTTTTGCATAAATATCTTTCCAAAATAGATATTTACATGTGTATTATTATAAAATATTTATTTTGCATATATATTTTTAAAATTTAAATGATAGAAATTATTAAAGGAATTCAGAATCCTTTAGTTTACTAACAACCTTTATGCCATATTGTAGAGGGCCATGTTTTACATTGGGTATCTTAACTCAGTTTTTTTTTAGAGCTTCAATTTTTTTGGAAGAAGAAAAGGCCTAGTATATGGGACTCGTCTTATCACAGTAATTTTAACTGAGCCACGTGCCTATACATAGAAAGTTTTCTAGTTCTAAAGGATAAACATTGCAAATCCCACGTACTAAAAAATAAATATTATAAATCTCTCACAATACTTTTCTTAAATAATCCATAAAGCTAAAGACAGGGCCTGACCATCATTATGTTGAAAAGAATATAATGAATGGAAAACACTAGTGGCAATAAGAGGGACTCATATTCCGATCGTGAGAACTCCAGTGAAAGGAAGAGAGGGACAAGAGCACAATCACATAGGGAGAGAAAAAATTCAATGTGTTGGATAAGTTTCCAGCAACATTTGTTAACCTATAGTACCCACTTCAAAGGTAAAAACATAATTTTTATATTTTTAATTTATTTTTAATTCAGATCAATATGATTCTGACCAATGGCATTAGTTGAATCGTTATGTTAAATATTCATGCAAAAAATATTTTTTGTGGGGATATGCATGCTGATATCAATTTGGTAGGATATTTATATAATTTAATATTTAGGTAGCTATTTATGCAAAATTACTATTTGCATGCATACTATTATAAATATTTATTCTCGCATGTTTATCCATAAAAGGTACTTAAATCGTTTCAATGTTAAATCGCTAACTTCTTAATGATGTTAGATAACATTGACACATATGCATAAAAAAAAAAGAAGATAAAAAATAAGAATGTATATATAAAGTATTTTATAAGGATATGCATGTAAATATCAATTTTAAGAAAGAATTTATGCAAATTCTAATATCTAAGAGGGTATATATATGCACAAAACCCATTTATATATTGCCCTACTATTTTTAATATAAATAAGAATTATAAATTTGATGATAATAATATTTTTTTATCAAAAGATAGTCTAGTAAAATTATCATATAAATATCATCTATCCTATAGGATGAAAATAGTATGAATAATATCCATCTAAATCCATGTTTATATCTGAATTAATTTAGATATGGACAAAAATTTGAAGTTCTGACTAATATCTTTATTCGTATCCATATCTATAAAAAAAATGAATATTGATATAGATAGACAACTATCTAATTCGTATCCAAATATCCGAATCTGTCTATAATCTTATATAATTTTATATAATATTTATCAATTTTTTTAAAAAATATACAACCAAATAAATATGCTATTAACTTGATTTATTATTTATTTAGTAATATATTTGATTATGTAGTCATAAAGTTTAATTATCTAATTTATATCTATACTTCTTGTTCCAAATTGTATCCATATCTATTTAAAATAAATATGGATATAAATATTTGCATCGAAATAATATCCACAACTGTATTTATATTTGTTAGATAAAACAAACATGGATATAGATATGCTGGTATTTGATCTGATTTCAACCCTAATCTATCCTCTCTTTCATACAAATATAGAAAAAAATTATTTCTATACATCTTTCCATATTTCACCAAATACACAAAATGATTAATGAATCTTCTATCCTTCTTCTCACTCATCCATGTTTCCTCCCCTATCTATGCTTTTTTCAATCCATCCTTCATACAGAATAGAGGGTAAGAGTTCATTTGGCTAGTGTATGTATATTACTCCTTAATCTAATGAGTTCTGAAATTTATTTATTTGAAAAAATGATTACAAAAAAGTTATCATATTTGGTAGGTGAAAAAATTACTATGAAAATAGAATTAGATAAAAATTATTATATTTAGCGGAAGGTAATCTTATATGAAAATTTTATCAAATTTTTAATAATATCTTTGAATAATTAATTCAGATAATAATGTTTTTTTTCTCAATTTGTTTGTTGCTTATTTATGGCCCATATACATAAATGCCATCAGTATTGGCTATTTGGAATATTGAAATATATTTATGTGAGTTAATAAATATTTTTAAATTAATTATATATATTAAAAATATATTTTTATTATAAATAAATTTTTATATTTTTTGGTATATAAATAAATATATTAGCTATTAATAAATCCTATGCTATTTTTATTAATTAATTAATAATATTTATTAATTATTTATTGATAATTGATATTTATTAATAAATATATTAATATATTTTATATATTAATAGTTAATATTAATCATGTAGTATAATTAATATAATATATGTGAATACATTTCCATCAAGAAATAATATTTTCATATTACCTCCACTCAATAATCCAATATAAGAAAATAAATATATGGATCAACCATTCATTTTACCATCTCTCATGTCCACTTTTTGTGCTAAATATGGTAATCAGGCATGGGATTTACTTTAGTATGCCAAATTACCTCCAACCTAATGGATCCTAAAATATATCTTGCCAAATATCAATTAACATTATTTACTCAAGTAATTTATGCTTTGAATTTTTTAGTTACATTCTTTTCTTGTACCAAAAAAAATAGTTGCATTCTTTTCTTTATAGTAATTCATAAGATTAAAAAAAATCTACATTATAATAACTACAATAAAGATATATTTTATGACACCTCTAGATAGGCAAGATTTATTTCCATGTAACATTGAAGAAGCAAAGTGATAAGATCTTCTAAGAAGGGACTGATCAGCTTAATTTATTTTTTATTTATAATTTGTTGTAGGTTTATCTCTTTGTATATGTACGTGCATGCACGTATAGGCTTATCTTATCATACTCTATCTCCCGTTTGGCTTTCCTTTCAAGAGATGCAGACATGAATAGTGAATTAGTGACTAACCGGGCTTAAATCATACCACCTGGCACTCTTCTTCTCAAATGAAATTTCAGTCTTGAACCTCAAAGGTGTTTATCCAATTATAAAATAACTAGCACTCAACTCCCGCATTGTAGAGATTTAATTACTAATAATAATAATATTTTATATTAAAGATTGTACTCACCAATTAATCTCACGATGAGATAAAAAAGATCTCTGAGAATTCTTCGTTCCAAAAATAGCCTCCCACGTCAGTGAAGATTGTTACATTTGGTAATGCCCGTATATCACTTTACTATTATTATATAGATAGATAGATAATAATTTAAGATATTTTTTATTTTTTATCATACATTTATATTTATATTTTTTATTTAAAAAATATAAAAAATAAAACTTGATATATGGCATTAAGGAAGATTATCTTATAATCTTACGTATCAATATGAAATGTCATACCTAATATCCATATATTACTTTACTATTCTTATGTAGATTTAAATATTCTTTATTTTTTATCATACCATTTATACTTTTATTTTTTATTTAAAAAATATAAAAATTTAAAAAGTAAAACTTGACATGTGGCATTGCGGAGATTATCCTATAATCTTAAGTGTCAATATGGAATGCCAACCCCAATGACCGTGTATCACTTTACTATGATTATGTAAAGAGATAGATAATAATTTAAAATATTTTTTATTTTTTATCATACTATTTATACTTTTATTTTTTATTTAAAAATATAAAAAATAAAAAAATAAAATTTGATATGTGGCATTATGGGAGATTATCCTATAATCTTATGTGTCAATATGGAATGGCATCCCTTATACCCATATATCACTTTACTATTATTATATAGATTTAAAATATTTTTTTATCATATTATTTATACTTTTATTTTTTATTTAAAAAATATAAAAATTTTTAAAAAAATAAAAATTGATACTTGGTATTACAGAATATTATCCTATAATCTTATGTGTCAATACAAAATATCACCTCCAATACTTGTGTATTGCTTTACTATTATTATATAAATATTATATAGACAATAATAGTTAATAAAAAAAATGGGAGTATAGCTATTTACTAGCATGAATATTGGAAAAATCCTTGATTTAATGAGATCAGCATTGCCATCAGTTTCCTCCGATATTCATTCCATGATTCAAGAACTAATTTATAATGAATTAATCAAAAAGGACAATTCAAACATTCTATTTTGATTGGTAAGAAAAATAAAAGAAAGAAAAGATAAATCAGTAAAAGAAAAGAAAAGAAAATGCAAGGAAAGAGAAGAAAAATAAGCTTTTTCTATGTTTGGTTAAGTGAAACATAAAAAAAATATTAAGAAATCAAATAGGATAAAATTAGATAACTACCGGTCATTTTCTCTTAAAGTTCGATACCTACTATTTGGAAAAAAAATAAATTTAGAAAAGAAAATGGTTCCATAAATCTTTTAATTTTCTTTCTAAAATCTTTTAGTATGATACAATAAAAAAATATTCATCCTTGATAAAATTTTTTTAACTTTCTTGGCAATCAAGAAGAGCCAAATAAAGAGAACAAGGATTGTATAAGCTTGTAGAACAAACAACTCAAAAGAGAACAGTATTATCTAGCTATCTATCTTAGTATAGTATTCCTTAAAATAGATACATTTAACAGTTTCCCTCATCCTTTCATGGTTCTATTGATGTTGATCACTACGTTACTTTTATACTTTTATCTATAAAAAAAAGGTTATTTTTGTGCTTTAATAACTTACATATTGATACATCTCGAATTCAACTTATTTGACATGGCACGGCCGACTAATGGGAGCTTGATACAAATCAGTCATGCACCCTTTCATCTCGATCAACCAGCTTCCACTACGTGGTTAGTTAGAAAGCACATGGAGATGTCCAACTCTTCTCTCATTTGATGACAACTAGCTACAATGGTGGAATGACTTCTTTAATCGTGAGATTCTTATCTCACCTTATTTCATCATGTCTCCTGGATGTGCGAGTGGTTAACTCCAATAAACTCCCTTGCATATTCCAGGATCCTGATCGGGATAGGTTCTTATCTTCATCTATATAGATATTTTCCTGATGGCCCTTCAGGTAAGTCACTTTGAGTTGACCTAAGCTTAGACTAAGCCATTCTAAGTCCTTGGTTCGAAGATGTTTTATAGTCTAAATTATTGAGTCTAACTTGTGAGCTCAGAGAAGATCCGAAGCAAAGTCTCTCACAGTTTCAAACTAAGGATAGTCCCGATAAGATTGATCTCTCCTAAACTTATAGAATTCTCTCTCTCTCTCACCACTACTCAAACTCTTTACATAGACCCTGACTTCTCCTACTCACTCTTTCTCTCCACCTATTCTATATAGAATCTCTTATGTTTCATTAAAAAAGATTGACTTAAGTATCGGAGGATCTCTCATTAGAAAACTTCCAGCAAAAGGACTTGTTCGACTTATAGTATTTTAGGATGCTCCTTGTAAGCTTGATCGAAGATCTGGTTGTGGACAACTCCACCGAGATCTTGGATAAGCTTCCCAACTTTTTGGATCACCACCTTCATCTCTCCATCATCAACTCTAGTTTATCAACCAAGGTCATATCTGTCTTCAATGACACCACATATTTTACTCTATCCATATTAAATACTTACCATACATTTATGAAAGAAGAAGAGAAATCACATATAGAGTGTTAAGCTAGCAACATTAATGGAGTATTAATATAATATTTCATCAAGCTTCTTATACTTTGACAGAGATGTATATATAATAAAATTTCAATTAAGATAATATTAATCTTATTATTATATTCAATTTTTGCCTAATTTCATATCTAGTAATTTTTGCGAAGATCTCTTTGTTAATTGGAAGAAGAATTAGCACAAATTGGATTTTTTAGGAGTGAATTTGATTTTGTTGGACAATATGTGATGGGCAAACAAGAATTACCTTTTTAGCAAGGTACGTTATGGATCGTCAAATATTCAATATGATTCTACAAGATCTGTTTTTGTTCAAGTAAGGAATTCTAGCAAATTGAAAGCATCTTCTAGTCAATCCATAGATATATATGGTACCATTGATATGTCCATCATTGTCTTGGAAAATAGGCTTGCTGACTTTGTTGCATACCTATATAGGCACAATTTGGCTCCTCTGTTTTCATTACCCACAACAGCAATAACTAGCCCATGAAATGGCGTGGGCCTTCCAATAGATTGATAACTGAAATATGAAACAAATTGATTAAAACCTGGCTTGTTGCAATTCATAAAAATATGGAGGTTTTCTCTAAACAATTTGGACATTTTTCATATATAATCCATTGCATCAAGTAACAGCAGTAATCTTCGAGAAATGAATATTTTACTTGCATCAAAAGCAGGACATGAATTTCATAGTCTACCATCCGTGCCTCCTTCTGAACATTTTGATTCCACTGCACATTAAACTTAAACATCATTGAACTAAACGGTGACATAATAAGGTAGTGTTTGGTTGTGGAATAAGGAGGAATATTCCCTATGCCCCCATTCATTTTGGCAAACAGCCTTTTTGGCCCGGTTAAATTGGTCTATGCTGTCCCAATTCCCTGCCACATTTATCCCTTCCATTTGTCATAAACCAATTCCAGCCTCGGGATTCGATAGGTTTATTCCCTCCCATGAGACTGCCAAGTACTCCTTTGCCGCCATCCACTCCTCAAACACACAAAAAAGCAGAAAAAATTGTGGTTAGGATAAAACCCAAATAATCACGAAATCGAATGCATATTAAATGCACTTTTTTTTTGGTAAATGCATATTAAATGTACTTCATTCCTGGTTATTACTACAACAAAATGCAAATAAACCCTTGTCTTGCAGAATAAATCCGTCCTTTCTAAAGTACTTGGATAACTTTTCTTTGTACCCTCAATTTATTCTGCAACCAAACATTACCTAAGCAAACTTTAACACATACTCTTTTGTTTAACCACCATTGCATATTAAGCTTGTATAAACATAGCATTTATATATAGTCCCTATATGCAGGTAGACCTATATTTTGCATAAGTTTTGTTTCTATATAGAGTTACTATTATTTACTACACATTGATTATAGATGCAATTTAGTTGAGTCAAGTTGAGTAGCTAGAAGCTCAACATCAACTTGATTCAAAATACTAGGGCTTAAAACTTGACTTGAGATTAATCAAATCTTAATATCCTAAGCTTGACCTCGACTTGATAAAAAAAATAATATTTAAAATTAACTTAACTTGACTTGAATATCGACCGAGCCATACTCGAATTTGAGATAAAACTTAAATTATAGCCTTAACTTATTAAAAATATATATTAATATATATTATAAATAAAAATAATAATATTATTAAAATATATATAAATTTGAAAAGTCTGATAAACTTTCGAGTCAAGTATCTAGCTACTCGAGCTCGATAATAGCTAAGTGGAGTCGAGGATGGACTCGAGGCGAGTTTGAATAGCTTGCAAGTAGATTAACTCTTTTGTATCCCTAACATTGATGCACAAGAAATATGATTTAAATATAAGATGACCACTAAAATCAAGGGCTAGGTACACAAATTTTAGTTAATATGTTAATTACCACAAATGTGTAAATGAGAGAAGATAAAAGAATGGATAGGAAGAAACAACTTAAAAACTCTTTCAAATTTTTTTTCAAATAACCATGCAATTTTGTTACGTGGCACTAAAAATGTGGTGCACAATGTGCACCTAATTAATTAATGCATTCCTTGACCAACTAATGTCATGACATCCACAACCTTCCTTTAATAAGACTTCAAGAGATCATGATTGGTGGTAGCTTTTGGCATAATAGCAAGATTGCCCTATCATAGTCTAGGTGTTACAAGTTCAAAACATGAAAATAATTTCTCTATATATGGATATGGATGTGCACATCTAATCCTTCCCATACTCTTGATTGTGATAGAAGCCTCATACACTAGGACACTCTGTCAAATAGGGATATGTGCGGTTTGACTCAAATCGATTTAGAATCAACTTTCAAACCTAACCAACTTGAATCGATTTTCTAAAACTACAACTGAAATCAAACTGACCACATGAAAAATCAATTCAAACTGATCCAAAGTAATTGATTCGATATTTCTCTGCCTATGAGCAAGATCGTGAAGAGGTTGATGAAGGCTCTTTCAACACCCAGAAATATAAGAATACTTAGAAAGAAGAAAAGAAAAGCATGGAAAAAAAAAGGTAAGGAATGGAGCTTGGTGGACTACTATTTGATGGATACCAGAAAAGAACCCAAGGGGCCTTTTATAGCCACCAAACTCTGAACATTGGGCCAGCCCAACGTTCAAAAATTAAACAACCAAAAATAATAGCTCCAACATCTTAAAGATTAAAAGGCCAAAAATGTTCAAATTATTAAAAGCCCAACGGATCAAAAATTAAAAGCATAACATTCACAAAATCCAATGTTTAGAATATTAAAATAATAACATTTAGAAAATTAAAAGTTGAAATAAATAAATAAAATAATAATAATAATTTTGAGTTGGCTGGTAAGGTGCTAAACCTAAACCTGCACCCGCACCCATGCCCACGTCCCACCTCAACCCGATCCAGTCCGGTCCGATTCAGTTCGTGTGCATGCGTATTAAAGATTTTTCTTCAAACCTCCTTAAATGCCTCTAGGGGCATAGCCAAACCCTTTTCACGTGTAGTCAAATCTTTTCATTCCCAATGTAGAACTAAAAAACCTCAAAATAATATGAAATAACATTTAGAGAGAATTGAATTGGAGATTTTGAGTTTCCAAAATTTTAAATTTCCCACCAACAATCTCCCACAAAACTCAAAATATTCAAATAATATTAAAATAAAATAATATATTTCTGGGTGCTTATATTACGCAATGGGTAAGATGACTTAACCTTATTTAGTATGAATAGTTTTCATCTGAAAAAAATGGAGTGAACCAAATCTTGGACTACATTTCTTTGATCCAGATTTTAACTACCATACACATAGTACAGAGGTCCTTCATCGCTAGTCTGTGTATTAATGGTCCTGCATAAATATCTTGATTTTTCATGAGAGTTACTAGAGATTGCCCATATCTCATATTCGCTACTATGTATGGATACTCTCATATAGATGAACCCTTTCAGAGATATGTGTAAAGTCATATCTAATAAAAAATACCATCTCGAGTCTCATTTAGAGCTATAGCTCTTTTTTACCACTACATAAAAGTACTAAACACCATAGAGATGGGATAAAGTCTATAACTCCAATATTAAATAAACCACATGTGCTCTCTAACTAATCAATTAGCTTATTTTTACTATATTGAACCTCCTTCAAAGGATCTCCTATCACAGAGGTTGGGTTCCCACTATTGAAAGATCCTTTATAGGTAAAGTTCCATCCCCCTCGATATCTCAAGGTCCTTAGTCCTATTCAAGCCTTTAGAAAGATAGTTAGCAAGATTTTAATCAGATTTTATAAAATTTAACACTACTATATCATGCTTTTGTTGTTATTTAATAGACTTTTGTCTTAACTTTATATGTCTATTAGTTTTAAAATTTACGAGTTTTTTTTATAAAAATCAATTATAGCTCTAGAATCACAGTGAATAGATATAGAAAGAATAAGAGTTTGAATCATGGGAATAGAAGATAACAAATTTTTGAGCCACTTAGCTTCTAAGAATGTGATATCAAGGGCTATTAGCTATGTTTCAATGATACTTCTAGCTATTATAGTTTGCTTTACAGATTACCAAGAAATAGCACTACCACTAAGAGTAAATACATATCCAAAAGTAGACTTAATATCTAAAAAATCATATATCCAGTTAGCTTCACTATATCCCTCAAGAACAACTGGATAGCTTACAAACTTAAGTTCATAAAAAAAAGTACTTTTAAGATATCGGAAGACTCTTTCTAAAGCAGTCCAATGAGATATACTAGGATTACTGGTATATCTACTCAGCGATCCAATAATTTGAGCATATTTTTCTTGATTCACAGGGTTATTAGTATTTTTTATTAATTGAATACTAGGATCATATGGTGTAGAAAAAAGAGAATAATCAGAATATCCAAACTTATCTAAGATCATTTGTGTATAATGTGATTAAGTTAGGTAATAAGAATTAAATGATTTATTAATCTTCATACCTAAAATTACATCAGCTTGATCAAGGTCTTTCATATCAAAATAATTTGATAACAAAGTTTTGATATCATTAATTAGATCAATATCTAGTGCTAGTATGAGAATATCATCTACATATAGACAAAAAAGAACATATCGATCATCAAATTTCTTATAATATAAGTAATTATCAAAATCATTGATTTGAAAATTATTAGAAAGAATAATACTATCGAATTTCTCATATCATTGCTTAGGTACTTGTTTTAATCTATATAATGACTTAACAAACTTGGACACTTTATTTTCTTGGTCAGACATAGAAAAAACTAATCTTCAGATTGTCTCATATAAATCTCTTCTTCTAAATCACCATGAAGAAAAATGATTTTGACATTCATTTGATAATCAAGAAGTTTATGAATAGAAGCCAAAGCAAGAAGAATTCGGATAGTGAAAATATGAGCAACAGGAGAATATGTATCAAAGAAATCAAATTTAGATTTTTGTCCAAAGCCTTGAGCTACAAGCTAAGTCTTGTATCTTTCCACAGATCCATCAACCCTAAGTTTTTTCTTAAAGATCCATTTGCATCTTAGAGGTTTACTATCAGGAGGTAAATCAGAAAGAATCTAGGTATTATTTTCAATGATCGATTCTATTTCACTATTAATTGCTTCCATCTAAAAAGGAGCTTCAAGAGAACTCATAGCATCATGATAAGTTGTAGGTGTTTCTTCAATCATGAAGGTTATAAAATCTTGACCAAAACTCTTTATAATTCTAGCTCTCTTACTTCTCCTAAATTCAAGAGTAGGTTCTAAAAAATTATGATCAGGTTGAGAAGTAAAAAGATCATCTGATGTAGAGTCGGATATTGTACTAGAAATTCGAGTTTTGAAAGATAAGATATTTTCAAAGAAAGTTGCATCTCTAGATTTAATAATAGTATCATTTGAAATTTTAAGGATTTCATAATTAATTACTAGAAACCTATAAGTATTACTATCAAGAGAATATCCTACAAAGACAGCATCTACAGTTTTAGATCCAATATTCTTTCTTTTAGGTTTAGGGATTCCTATCTTGGCTAAATACTACCACACTCGGAAGTAACTAAGCCTAGATATATGTCCTTTCCAAAGTTCATAAAGAGTTTTCTCTTTATCTTTAGATGGAATTCTATTAGAATAAAACAAACTGACAGAAGAGCCTCTCCCCACAAGTTCTAAGGTACACCAGAATTTAAAATCATAGCATTGACCATGTCCAGTAGGATTCGTTTCTTATGCTTGGCCACACCATTAGATTGAGGTGAGTATGGGGCTGTGACTTCATGAATTATTTCATGTTCTTTATAGAATAAAGCAAACTCATTTGAAGTATATTCACCTCCTCTATCAGACCTTATTATCTTAATCTTTTTCTCTTATTGATTTTTAGCCTCAGCTTTATAAATTTTGAATTTATTAAGAACTTCATCTTTGGTCTTTAAGAGATAGATGTAATAATATTTGAAAAAATAATCTATGAAAGTTACAAAATATCGACTTTCATCTCTTGTTGATCCCCTATTTGAGTCACATACATCACTAGAGACAAGTTCTAATTTTTGGGTGTTCCTAATTGAAATTGGTTTAAAAGATTTTCTAGGCTGCTTAGATTGAGCACAGATTTTACATTTAGTATGATCAATTTTGATTTTAGGGATTAAATTTCAATTGAATATTTTCATTATTGACCTATGATTTACATGACCTCGTCTACCATGCCACATGTCATAAGATTTAGTATTCAATACATGAGAATGATTAAAAGAAGTATTTTCATTAATTGAAAGAAGCAGTACATTGTTTTTGAAAAGACCCTTAGATACAAAATCTTTTCCAATAAACATTTCTCCTTTGGAAATTACAACTTTATTTGATTCTAATACAACTTTATAACCTAGCTATACTAACAAAGATCCACTTATTAGGTTCCTACGAATCTCGAGAACATATCGGATATCGTGAAGAATTAGAGTCTTTCCAGATGTCAGCCTTAGCTTAACAGTTCCAACTCCTAGCATGTTGATAGATGTCCCGTCTCCTACAGTTATACTTCCTTCACTTAAGTCCTGATAGGAACAAAACCAAACCCTGTTAGTACAAACATAGACATTGGCATCAGAATCTAATCACTAGTCTAAACTAGACAAGGTAAGGTTAATAGTAGGTACAAAGGTGACTGATCTAAATGTAGGGTTTGAAGATCCAGCTTCTATCATATTAACTTGAGTCTTGGATTGGTTTGACTGACCTTTCTTAAAAGTTGTAATCTTGTCTTTCTTATAAAAGCACTCAGCAACTAGATGATTATCCCGGCCATAAACATAACAGAACCTTCCATCATTTTTCTTTTTATTCCCTTTTGACTGCTTGGGTCTAGGATTGCTTTTAGGACCTTTACCTTTGGACTTAAAAATTCTAAACTTAGGTTTAATATTATGGTTTTGAAACTGTCTAGTTTGATGGCCCTTAAAGTTTTCATTCTTATTTTGAGAATCAACCTTAGCTAAATTTACCTTAGTTTGCAATTGATTCTTCTTAGCCTCTCTAAGTTAGTGCTGGTCTTCTATTCTAATGGACTAGATCACTGATTTAAGGCCAAGGGTTCTTTGTATTCTTCTAAGTTCTTGGGTAAACTTTGACCAAAAAGGTGGTAATTTTTCAATTAAGCAAAATATTTGATAATTTTCATCTAGCACAGAACCACTCCTATGGATCTCATTGATATAGTTTTGAAATTGGTGGATTTGATCATTGATAGAAATATTATCTATTATTTTGTAGTTATTAAAATCCGTTACAGTAAATCTTTGAGTACCTTCATTATCTTTAATGTAGGCATCTTCTAAAGCATCCAAAGGTCTTTAGCAGTTTATATTTTCTGTATGTTTCATATAATTCATCTGAAAGGCAACTCAAAATCCTAAATCTACAGTGAAACTCAATTTTTTTTGAAGATTTTTCTACTAAAGATTTAGAATTTGAATCAGAATAAAAGGATCCTTTTGAGGAATAAGGCAGATCTTTCCCTACAGCAGATATAAGGCTCAATGTTATAAGCCAAGCTTCTAGATGTTCTTGCCATCTAGCAAATTCCAAGTCTTGAAATTTTACAGGCTTGAGACTAGAGGCATCATCACTACCCATTCTAAAAATTTTAGGAATGGGAATTAAAGAAGAAAATATGAAGTAGAGAAGGTGCAAAAGAAATCCGAAAATTTTGCTCAATATCTGCATGATTCTTAAAAATCTTTAGAAAATTTTTTTTCCTTTAAAATTATTGGATTAAATCCAACAATATAACAACTAAAATAAATTTTCAAGAACAAAGCAAGGTAAATGTATCTAAACAATGCTAGCACAGTTTTAATTCCAACAAATTATCTATATATATATATATATATATATATATATATATATATATATATATATATTATCTGATTTGGTTAGCACTTTGTTAACTTCTTAAACATAATCCGAAAATACACTTTAGATTGTTAGAACATAATTAGTGATATATACTGGATATAGTCTAATAAATTAACAAATTATGTTATCTATTTTATAGAAAATAAAATTAACTTATAGAATATCGCTAAACCAAAATGCAATTGAACTGAAAGTGTGCGAAGCACTGTCCTAAATTGTATTTCCGCCCTTTATGCTGGAAACCCTGAAAACACCACCCCAAGTTACCATCGGTATTCCTTTGCCTACAAGCACGATCGTGGAGAGGCTGATGAAGGCTCTTTCAGCCCAAGGGGCCTTTTATAGCCATCAAATTCTGAACGTTGGGCTAGCCCAACGTTCAGAAATTAAACAACCAAAAAATGTTCAAATTATTAAAAGCCCAACGGATCAAAAATTAAAAGTATAACGTTTACAAAATCCAACGTTTAGAATATTAAAATCATAATATTTAGAAAATTAAAAGTTGAAATAAATAAATAAAAAATAATAATAATTTTGGATTGGCTGGTAAGGTGCTAAACTCGCATCTGCATCCACGCTCTGTCTTGACCTGATATTAAAGATTTTTTTTCAAATCTCCTCAAATGTTCCTAAAGGCATAGCCAAACCCTTTTCACATATGATGTAAGAAATTTTTTCATTCTCGATGTGGGACTAAAAAACCTCAAAACAATATGAAATAATATTTGAAGGGAATTGAATTAGAAATTTTGAGGTTCCAAAATTTTAAATTTCCCACCAACAGATTTATATGGGCACATATAGTATTCTTCCCCATCTGCAGCATTTGCTGATAATTTTCAAAACACAGAAACAAAATACACAACTTTATCCAAAAGAAAAACAACTTTGACTAATTCTTTCATAGATTCTTTCAAAAGTCATCGTCACAGCATTGAGCTCTTAACACTTAACAACACTTTGAGACCAGTTTATGGATCTTCCGTTTGATGGGAAGCAGAGGTCGAAAACGATTGCAGGGCATAATTTATTGGTACTTTAAACGAAAGAAAACCATTAGGCATGCTTGCTGTGTAATAAGACAGATATACCCAAAAACTCCCCAACACAAGGCTAGCGCAATCTGCTTGGGTGCAGCTTTAATCTTCTGTGTTGGGTGTCTGCACTGAATTCATACTCGTCCAGGCAAAAAAAAAAACTCGTGCAAAAAGGATTCATCGTGTCAGTTTTAAGAGTACCAGATATTTTACATTGTGAAAATTATAACAATGTAAACATGAACTCTTTTAAGCATGACTAACAAAAAAAAATCTACCAATTACATGGTGTGCCTGAAATTCTTTCCGAAAATTTCAAGAGGGTCTTATAATAATGTAGTTCGAAAATGCCAATGTAGTTCATATAAGAAAATTCAAGAACATCTAGAATTCTATGTAAAAGAAACACCAAACATTGGAGTAAATATGATTTTGATTGTGGCTGATCCACGTATTTTGATTTTGTTTTGTTTTGATTGTGGCTGATCCACGTATTTTCAGCCACGTATTTTATTTTGATTGTGGCTGAAAAGATCTTAGGAGGTGGTGTCCTGGCCAGACATCCACCCAACAAGTGGTATCAGAGCAAGGCGGTACAAGGATGCAGATTGCAGTG
Source organism: Elaeis guineensis (assembly GCF_000442705.2). Classification (NCBI taxonomy): domain Eukaryota; kingdom Viridiplantae; phylum Streptophyta; class Magnoliopsida; order Arecales; family Arecaceae; genus Elaeis; species Elaeis guineensis. Next base: position 111,973,559 of record NC_025997.2, on the reverse strand, counting down.
GTGGTGAGCAAGACTGAAGATGGAGAAAACAGGAACAATCAAGATGGAGATCAACAAGTTCGATGGTAAGAGCAATTTCTCCTTGTGACAGGCAAGGGTGAAGGACGTGCTCATCCAACAGGGGTTGATCGATGCTCTCTTGTGCGATGAGAAGCCGACCACCATGGAGGTGCGGGATTGAAAACGGCTACAGATGCAGGCGGTGAGTACCATCCGCATGTACCTGACGGATGAGGTGGTGATCCATGTGCTGAGCGAGACTTTTCCGACGGTGCTGTGGTCGAAACTCGAGGAGTTGTACATGGCGAAGTCTCTCACCAACACTCTTTTCCTCTAGAGGCAGTTTTACCAACTGCGGATGACTGAGGGACAGAGCGTGCAGGAGCATCTCAGCCACTTCCAGAAGATCCTCACCGACCTTCTCAGCGTTAGCGAGAACGTTAAGGAGAAGACCGGGGCGCTGGTTTTGCTGGCGTCGCTTTCCCCTTCGTACGAGTCCTTGGTGACTGCTCTTCTAGTGGGGAAGAGCACTATCAAGATGGACGAGGTCACCGCGGCGATACTCCAGAACGAGGTTCTCAGGAGGGAGAACCCAGCTTCGAGCTCAGGTGGCGGTAGCTCAGCTTTGGTGGCTTCTGGAGGTGCAGGAGGTGGTAGACGGAGCGACAGGAGATCGCAACGAGGGCGGTCTAAGTCCAGGAGGGACTTGAGCAAAATCAGGTGTTACCGGTGTGAGGAGTTGGGGCATCTAGCCAGAGATTGCCCTCAACTGAAAAATCGGACGGTGGCTGCTGTAGCGACGGCCGGCAGCGATTCAGATGGAGATGTCCTGGAGATATCTAATGAGGTATCTACTTCTTCCCAGCAGTGGATATTAGATTCTGCATACCTCTATCATGTGTGTTGCAGAGAGGAGCAGTTTGACTCCCTGGAGAACAGTGAGAGCACTGTATATCTGCCGGATGGATCGATTTGTGCGATCAGAGGCATTGGGACGGTCAGCTGGAGGACACATGACGGTGCAGTGAGGAGATTGGGGGAGGTCCGATACATACCCGATTTCAGGCGGAATCTTATCTTATTTAGCAGACTGGATTCGAGAGGCTACAGGACGGTAGCTGGTGGAGGAATCCTGAGGGTGCTACGCGGCGATAGGATTGTGCTGAAGGGGAAGAAGGGGAGCAGAGGACATTATTACCTGGCAGGGAGCCCAGTGCGAGGTGGAGCTTCGGGAGCCAGGTGGAGCCCAGAGCGAGGTGGAGCTCCAGGAGGCGGATCGGGCACGAGACAGGAGACTCGGGAGGACGAGAGGCGACGTCGCAAGGTAAGATTCCTATTGCCGCAGGATGATGCCCCGAACAGGTCTCAGGTCAGGAGGAGCACAGCATACAATGGAGATGGGATCGAGCAGCCTGGCTCGACTCCCATGTTTGCCCATCCATGATCAGCAGGCGATTGCCCCAGGGCATAGGGGCGAGGAGATCCAGAAGCTCTCGGAGTTTGGAGGAGGCTGAATATCGAGTTGAGGTGGAGATTGCTAGGATTTGACATCTCGAGATTCAGCCCACATTAAGCCCACAGCGAGGTTCACGGCAAAAAATGGAGTCCAACGAGACCAAGATCACCTGAAACGGAGCTCGGATGAAGGAGATACGAACTTTTGAAATCGGCACGAGAATCGAGGCGGCGGAGGACCGCCGGCGACCGGCGGCGGGCGGCAGCGGCCCGGCCGCAGGCGGCGGCGCGCGAGACGCGCGACCCGGGCCTGTGCGGGACGCGCGACCCAGGCCCACACGGGACGTGCGACCCAGGCCCGTGCGGGACGCGCGACCCAGGCCTAGGCCCACGCGGGACGCGCGACCCAGGCCCGCGGCCCCTTTTCCCCGGTCCACCGTGGATCGGGCGGTCCACGGAGGGGCCTGTGGACCGCGTGGGCATTTCCCACGCGTTTCTCGCAGTCCACGGCACTATTCCGTAGACCCGAACACGATCGGAGGGCCCAGGTGATTCCCGGTCTTGATCCGACGGTCTGGGACGTGATTTAGATTGATTAAGGAGTCCTAATCATGATCTAAGTGGTGATTAAGGTCTATAAAAGGCCTGTGAGGTAACAGAGAGGTAGTGGTTGGTTTTCTCGCCGCCGTACGAACCAGAGGAGAGAGAGAGGCGTGAGGCTGCTGTGAGAAAAGGAGCAGGAGGCTCCTGGACAGCAGTCGCCAGGCTCTTCAGGGGTTCAGGGGGGTCTCCAAGAGAGAGAGCTTTTGTGAGGGGAACTTCAGATGAGAGAGAATTGGGTGTACAATGGTTGAGGGTGAGGTCTCCTCTTGTAAAATTTCTTTTTCATAGTAAAGTTTGCATGTCCCGTGGAGGCCAGCCCTTTTGTGGCTGATCCACGTATTTTGATTGTTTTTTCTTTTGTTTTGTTTCTTCTTTCTTCCTGCTGCATCGCGTGGTACTGAAAAGATCTTGGGAGGTGGTGTCCTGGCCAGACATCCACCCCACAAGGATTCATCGTGTCAGTTTTAAGAGTACCAGATATTTTACATTGTGAAAATTATAACAATGTAAACATGAACTCTTTTAAGCATGACTAACAAAAAAAAATCTACCAATTACATGGTGTGCCTGAAATTCTTTCCGAAAATTTCAAGAGGGTCTTATAATAATGTAGTTCATATAAGAAGATTCAAGAACATCTAGAATTCTATGGAAAAGAAACACCAAACATTGGAGTAAATATGAAAATCTAAGCTACCACATCTTCTCCAACACCAAATCAACATTGGATCAAACAAAAAAAAGCTATGCTATCACACCTTCTCAAACCGTCGGCATTGCACAGCGACACAGCGGGCAGGTCTGGCTTTGCTCCAGCCACGCCGTCGCGCAGGACTGATGAAATTCGTGGGAACAAGGCATCACAGTTAGCTCGGCTCCAACTTCGAAATCCTCTAAGCAAATAGCGCATGTCGACCCATCCTTTCCATCCCCTTGATAGGTTTTCGACTCCAGTTCCTTGATCGAATCCTCGGATGATGGCACGGCACCGAGCTCCCCTGTCAAACCCGCCGCCGCCTCCGAATAAAATAGCAACCGTAGCAACTCTTCCGATCGCTCGGTCTCTCCCGAGTACTCATCATCAAGCATGAAAATCTCATCCACTATCTGCGCAGGGTCTGTGGAGATAGTAAAGTCGACTAACAATGTGAACCCATGGTAGCCTTCACAAAGCACGGCAATGGCAGCATCAATTGCAAAAGAGGCTATCTTCTCCTTCCAGAAGTTGATGTCTCTGGGACGGGGACTGCTGATGTCAGAGAGCATGCGCTCAACTTGGAGCTGACAAAGCTGATAGGGGAGGAAGTCGGAGAAGGGAAAGAGGAAAATGAAGCCATCGTCCGGGTGGACTGGGACGGTTCTTTCCGGCCGGTGGATGTAGGACACGGACACACAGATCCTGACTTCCACCGTGGGCTCTGCTACAGGGTGGCCTCCTGCTTCGAAGGAGGCCCTGAGGTGCAACGACGTGTCGCCATGGACAAGGTCCAACGATGGATCCTCCATTGCTGGCTCGGAGAGAGGAACAGAGAGATTATAGCAGAGGAGAGCGCTCCAAGAGGTACGGGTGAAAGGGTGAGGCAGGGTTTTATTTATAGTTTCTTGGACTGTCCCAATGAGATTGGGAATCGGAGGAAGCATTTCGATTCCTACTTGGTTTTGGAAAATCGAAAAGAGCCAGGTCTGCGCTAACGATTTTTTTTTTTTCCCGAGAAAATCTAACGAAGATTCTTTCCGGTTGGATTACAGCTTGGTTTCGGAAAATCGAAGAACAACGGCTTTGTTGGGATATACCGATCGGTTGCTCTTACGCCGATCTATCGTCGGGCCTACCTAACTGGCATCCGACTCTACCGACCATACCGACCGACACCGTCCGACCGAAGGTATGTCGGTCGGAAAGATCCTTTCCGTTCCCGACTGGCCGAACGATGCGGCCCGACCTCCGACTTTCGCAACGCATCAGACTGACCATCAGGGGGGAGGTCCCTGGGTCTTCACCCGACATCCCAGCCAGTCGGCTCCTTCAAACGCCGTACGACTGCTGAAGGCCGCCGTCCTAACAAAGGCACGTGGCATGGCCGCCCCGGGACATTGTCCTGCCAAGGACATAGATTAATCCCAGCGATTTGATAACCCACAGCGATTCGACAATCCGCGGTGACTCTGACAGCCTCCGGTGACTTGACAACTCCCCCGATTGTCTGCGCCATTAATGACGGTGCTATGCCGCACTCTACTATAAAACGGGGAAGGCAACAGTGCTGAAGAAGATTCTTTCGAAGCCCCTGAACTCTCCTTCTCTAGCTCTCTCTCTCTCTCTCTCCCGCTGAGCTCCCCTGATTCTTTTCTACTGTTGCCTAGTCTCCTCTCTGACTTGACCGTCGGAGGGTCCCCGCCAGAGACATCTCCGGTCAGTGTGGACTTCCCTTGCAGGTGCTCGTTCTCGACGACCAGGCGACGAGGGGATTGGCTGCAACAGGTTTTGACGCATCAGGTAGGGACGGACAGGGATCACGACCCCCACAAAACTCGAAACACCTTTTGGAAATGATAAGAACCAGGGCTCAACGATCGAGGGCCATCGAATTGGCGAGGCACTCTTCCCGTCGGGAAGAGGACTCTCCTCCACCCTCATGGCGGAACCTAGCTCTCCGCATCCTATGGTGACCACGGAGGTGCAGATCGCGGCGATCGTGCGGCAGATGACCGTGCTGACGGACACGGTCAAGAGCCTTCAACAACAACCAATCCGGTTGCCGCACTCGCCGGTGGAGCAACGGACGGCACAGCCGATGCCCTCCAGGAGCAGCCGCCGACGCCCGTGTCGGTCTCCGTCTCCTCCTCGGGAGTAGCTGTCACAGCACTCCCACCGAGAGGAGGGGAGGCAGCCACGACATGATACCCATCGGTCTCGACGACCGTCTCCTTCCCAGCTGGAACGAGCAAGGAAGGAGAAGCGGCCGCGAATACCGTCCGCCTCCCTCTTAGATTCGTCGGGAGACTCCACCCCTGGGATCTCTCAGCACCGACGGGCCAACGACTACGAACGCAGGTTCGAGAAAATCGACCGTCGGCTCGCCCAGCTTCAGGAGGACGGGCAGAAGTCTTCAAACGACGCCGACTTCCAGACCGCCCAACCTCTCTCCCGACTCATCCTCGACGAGCCGATCCCTAGTCGGTTTAAGATGCCCCATGTGGAGCCCTATGACGGCTCCACCAACCCAGTTGACCATCTGGAGAGCTACAAGGCTCTCATGACGATTCAAGGGGCGACCGATGCTCTTCTCTGCATCGGCTTCCCCGCCATACCTTGCAAGGCCACCAAGGCCTGGTACTCCGACCTCCGCTCAAGAAGCATTCACTCCTTCGGCCAGCTCGAACATGGTTTCGTGGCCCATTTCAGCACTAGCCGGAAGCCCCCACGAACCTCGGATAGCCTTTTTTCCCTCAAGCAAGAAGAAAATGAGATGCTCCAATACTTCGTGACGCGATTCAACGTGGCTACGGTCGAGGTTCGGGACCTCAACGAAGACATGGCTATCTCAGCCATGAAGAGGGGGCTAAGGGGGTCTCGATTTACATACTCTTTGGACAAGACCCTCCCCCGGACATACGCCGAACTGCTGGAGCACGCGTATAAATACATGCGCGCAGATGAAGGAGCCTCCGACCGGCATTTGACTGAGATCAGGGGCCCGAAGGAGAAATGAAAGAAAGGTCGGGCTCCTGCCGAGCTTAGCGGGCCCCCGACCGACAAACAAGCCTCGCCCCGACGACGGAGCCCGAGATCGCCCCGACGAAGGAGTCCGAGGCCGATGCGTCACAGGTATGACTCCTATACTCCTCTCACTGCTCCTCATGTGCAGATTTTGATGGAGATCGAAGGAGAAGAATATTTGCGACGGCCTCCACCTTTGAAGGCAAACGGCCTCGATCGACGAAAATATTGTCGATTTCGTCGGGGCCATGGCCACAACACCGAACAGTGCATCCAGCTCAAGGATGAAATCGAGGCCCTTATACACCGAGGGTATCTCAAAAAATTTTGAAGGAACCCGCTGACTCAACCCGTCCCCGACCGACGACCCCAGCCGACTGAAGAAGCAACGACTAACCAGCCCACGGCCGGGGTCATCAATATGATCTCCAAATGACTGGACCCGGGGACGACTGTTGGAGGGGAGTCGACGAAGAGGCTACGCCAAAATGATGTAATTACTTTTACAGATGAAGATGTTCGGGGTATCCAAACTCCCCATGACGATGCTGTTGTTGTTTCGGCAATAATAGTAAATTATGATGTAAGAAAAATCTTTGTTGATAATGGAAGTTCGACGAATGTTTTGTTTTACTCGACTTTTTCTCGAATGCGACTGTCGGCTGACCGGCTCAAGAGAGTCTCTACACCCCTGATAGGTTTTATTGGAGATGCTGTCACGGTGGAAGGGGAAGTTACTCTTCCCGTGACAGCTGGAACCGAACCACGACAAAGCACAGTCCACTTGACCTTTGCGGTCGTTCAAGTACCTTCGGCCTACAACACCATACTTGGAAGGCTCGGACTAAATGCCCTCAGGGCGATAGTCTCAATGTACCACCTGCTGGTTCGGTTTTCGATCAAAAATGGAGTCGGAGAGATGCACGGGGATCAACGGCTCGCTTGACGATGTTTCCAGATCTCTGCTCAAAGCAACGAATTGAAGGGCTCCCTGACGGTCGACAAGTTGGACCAGCGGGGAGAGGAAGAACGGGACGAACTGGTCGAACAGCTTGTTCCCATCCCGATAACGAAGAATCCCGAACGAGTGGTCTGGGTCGGGTCTCAATTACCCGACCCCGAGCAACGGCAGCTAGTGGAGCTGTTGAAGGCCAATGCCAACGTATTCGCTTGGTCGGCAGCGGATATGTCATGCCCCCGACCCGAGATTGCGAATCGAGGGTCGCGGCAACCGCCGCATACTCATGAAGAACTCTCTCCATAAGCATGCAAGGCATCTCATCACGATATCAATGCATCACAGCGGAATAAATTTAAATAATTATTATTCAACTTTAATTCAAGTAATTAAATCAAATGTCTTACATCCAATAAAATTTTTGCTAATAATAAAACAATAGATCTAAGTTCAATGAAATTAACAATGCTAAATCTCGCCTCTAAAAGCTCTGTCCCAATATTTCTTCCCATGCTCGAAATTAATTATCTGAATCTGAAAAATAGAAAGAAAGATAATAAGCTAGACAGCCCAGTAAGTAACAAATATCTCAACTAGATATTTCAGATATTATAAAATTTTCAAGAATAATGTTGCAAATAAACATAAGAGTACATTTCATGCTGATTTGATACAAATCAAATATTTTTAAATATTCACATATAATATAATCATAAATCCGATTCGATGCAAAACACTCGTAACTCAACAGCCTTAACTATGACCAACGTTTAACCCCCATTGACGGGGTCCACAGAATACCAGCGCACAACCCCCACTGGCAGGGTCCACAAATACCAGCGCACAACCCCCACTGACAGGGTCCACAAACACCAGCGCACAACCCCCACTGGTAGGGTCCATTGAGTACCAACGTATAATCCCCATTGGCGGGGCCCATGAAACATAGTTAGATTGGGAGCATAAATTCGATCTGTATCAAAACACTTTGTATCATAATATATCATAAATATTTCACTGAATATGTGCATAAATCGACATACCATAATATTTCAAAAGTACTTTTCTTTCAAAACATAATTTCATAAATCATACATAATTTCAGAGAATAATTTTTTATTTTCAGAATAAATATGGAATATCTCGAGAAGATGATTCATTACTTACTTTTCACGGAGCACTGAATGAACATATCGACTAACTTCTAGGAGATTCTTCCGTGCCTATTATCCAAAATTATATTTTTATATTAATTTTAATTCAAAATTAAATCTAACAAATTCCAAAATCAAAACCTCACTTAAAATCAGACTCTTTCCTAAACTCGATCAAAATCATCAGATGAAGCCTTACACTTCGCTAATCCTAGATGAATAACTTTAGAGAGAGAGAAATCCATCAAGAGAGAGAAACAACCTAGAGAGAGAAAATTCTTGAGAGAGAAAGTAGAGAGAGAAAGTAGAGAGAGAAAGTCAGGGTTCAGACTGAAAGAAGAGAGAGAAACTCTCTCTCTCATCATTTATTATTATTATTATTTTCTTATTTATTTATTTATTTATATATATACATAAATATATATTTATTTTTATTTTTATTTTATTATTTTTTTCTTTTCTTTTCTTTTCTTTTCTTTTTCTTTTCTTTTTCTTTTCTTTTCTCTTTTTCTTCTTTTTCTTTTCTTTTCTTTTTTCTCTTTTTCTTCTTCTTTCTCTTTTCTTTTCTTCTTGGGCTTCTTCCAGGCCGAACAGGGGACGGTGGTTCTTCGGCCTTGACCGACCGTTCGGGCCGCGGCCGCCATGGCGGAGGCCGGTGACAGAGGGGGGACCACTCCCCCGGTCACGGAGGAGTATGGCCGGCGATCAATTGCGATCGTCGGTGCTGAAAAATTCACGGGAAAGAGACCAAAATAGAGGTCCCTTTCCCGACCGGAAATCGGCGACTCTCGTCGCCGGCAGCCGCACACAAGAGCATGGGAGGAAAGAGAAGAAAGAGGGGAAGAAGAAGGAGACTCACCTCGGCCTCCGGTGACCTCGTCGGCGGACAATCATGATGAGAATCAAAACGGTGTCCGCAGCTCTACTTCGGGAAAATCGGAGAGGAAGAGAGAGGGAAGAGGCCGATGTTCGGTCTCAAGGGAGAGGGGGTCTTCTTATAGAGGACCCTAGGACTTTGAGGGGTCCTAGGATTCTCGATTTTGCCCGGTCTCGTCGGAGAAGAAGACTCCTATCGGGAGTCTTCTTCCTGATTTTTTCTCTGTTTTTTTTTTTAATTTTGGGCTTTGGTGGGCTGAGATTGGGCTTGGTTTGGGCTATAACAGGATATGTCCGGCATCCCTCCCGAGATGATGACTCACCGACTCAACATCGACCCAGCAATGAGGTCGGTAAGGCAGAAGAAGCGGTCTTTTACTCCCGAAAGATAGAAGGCCATCGATGAGGAAGTGGACAAGCTACTCGAGGCAGGCTTCATCAGAGAAACTACGTACCCCGATTGGCTCGCCAATGTTGTCATGGTGAAAAAAACCAACGGGAGCTGGAGGATCTGCATCGACTATACCGACCTAAACCGTGCCTGCTCGAAGGATAGTTTTTCACTTTCGAAAATCAATCAGCCGGTAGATGCGACGTCCGGCCATCGACTGCTCAGCTTCATGGACACTTTTGCCAGATACAATCAGATTCGGATGGCACCTGAGGACGAGGAGCACACGGCCTTCGTGACCGCTAAGGGCCTTTACTGTTATAGGATAATGCCCTTTGGGCTGAAGAACGTCGGAGCCACTTACCAGCGACTCGTCAATAAGGTCTTCAAAGACCAAATCGGGCACAACAAGGAGGTGTACGTGGATGACATGCTGGTAAAGAGTGCGCAGACTACAGATCATGTTTGAGATCTTGAAGAAACTTTTCGCACTCTGCGACAACACCAGATGAGGCTGAATCCGACTAAGTGCGCCTTCAGGATAACTTCGAAGAAGTTCCTCGGGTTCCTCATTTCTCAACGAGGAATTGAGGCTAACCCTGAGAAGATAAAGGCAATCATCGACATGCGGCACTCGGATATCAAAAAGGAAGTACAGCAGCTTAACGAAAGGATCATCATGCTCAGCCAATTTATCTCTCGATCGGCTGAGAGATGCCTCCCATTCTTCAAAACCCTGAGGCAGGTGAAGGACTTCTCTTGGTCGGATGAGTGCCGGCAGGCCTTTGAGGATTTGAAAAGGTACCTGGCCTCCCTGCCACTGCTTGTGAAGTCAGAAGTCGGAGAAATGCTGTACCTCTATTTGGCAACCTCCCCAGAGGTGGTTAGCTCAGTGCTCATCCGGGAGAACGAGAGCCAAATCCATCAACCCATATACTACACCAGCAAAGCACTCCACGGTGCTGAAGTTCGATACTCAAAGACGGAGAAGATGATATTCGCCCTGATCGTGTCTGCACAACGACTCCATCCGTATTTTCAAGCACATGCTATCGTGGTCCTCATCGACCAGCCCCTGAGGATGATATTGCACCGCCCCGACACCTCAGGACGACTGGCAAAATGGGCAATAAAGCTCAGTGAGTTTGACATTCAGTACTGACCACGATTGGTCTTGAAAGCCCAGGTCCTGGCTGACTTTATCGTAGAGTGCCCGACGACCGACCAAGGATTGGAAGGCGGGAGCCTCGGAGAAGTTGCAACCTCCGAACCTGACCCCAGGTCTACCTGGATGCTACACATCGATGAAGCTTCTAATGCTCGAGGGAGCGGGGCCGGGTTCCTGCTCACCAACTCGGAGGGAGTGGTCATCGAGTACGCCCTCCGATTCGACTTTAAAGCCTCCAACAACCAAGCCAAGTATGAGGCGCTCCTCGCTGGCTTGAGGATGGCCAAGGAGCTTGGGATCGATAGCCTCAGAGTCTTCTCCGACTCCCAGCTGATCGTAGGGCAAGTTAAAGGTGACTTCGAGACGCGAGACCCGACCATGGTGAAATATCTTCAGAAGGTGAGAGATCTCATGACACACCTCAAGTATTTCGAGATCTTTCACATTCTCAGGTCGGAGAATGCTCGGGCCGATGCACTCTCCAGGCTTGCGACATCAGCCTACGACGCCTTGGGTCAGACGTTCGTGGAGAGTCTCGAGCAGCCGAGCATCGACAGGGCCGAGGAGGTGCTGCAATTGACGATCGAACCAAGCTGGATGGATCCAATCGTTCGGTATCTGAGTGACGAAATCAGCCTTGAAGACCCCGCAAAAGCCAAACGACTCCGATGGGTGGCCTCTCAATACATGTTAATGGATGGCCGACTCTACAAAAGGTCGTTCTCTCTCCCCTTGCTCAGGTTCTTGGGACCGACTGACGCGGACTACGCGCTCAGAGAAGTGCATGAAGAGATCTGCAGAAATCACTTGGAGGGCAAATTCTTGGCCTACAAAGTCCTACGACAGGGTTACTATTGGCCCACCATGAGAAGGGATGCGCCGAGTTGGTTCGGAGGTGTGAGCCATGTCAAAGGTACGCTAACCTACAACACCGGCCAGCCAACCAAATCACTCCTATTATCACCTTGTGGCCCTTCGCCCAGTGGGGGATCGACATACTCGGTCCTTTCCCTCCGGCATCCGACCAAAGAAAGTTCATAGTCGTCGTAATTGACTACTTCACTAAATGGGTGGAAGTCGAACCTCTGGCACAGATCACTGAGTGAAAAATAGAAGACTTCATCCAGAAGTCTATCATCTTCAGGTTCAGACTACCACATACCATCATCACCGACAATGGACGATAATTCGACAATCGAGACTTTCGGGAGTTCTGTGCGAGATTCCATATCACGTACTGACTGACTTCGATCAGGCACCCACAGTCCAACGACGAAGCCGAGGTGACCAACCGAACTATTCTGCATGGACTAAAGACCCGACTGAATGAAGTCAAAGGCCTCTGGGTCGAGGAATTAAATTCCATCCTATAGACGTATCGAACGACACCCCGTGTCCCGACTGGGGAATCTCCTTTCAGCTTGGCCTATGGGACGGAGGCGATGATCCCGCTCGAGATCGGGCTACCATCGACTAGAGTCGAGCAGTACTACGAATCGGACAACTTCGAGTATCGGAGAGCTGACTTGGACCTCCTACCCGAGCTCTGGTGCGAGGCTCAACTCTGCATGGCTTCCTACAGACAGAGAGTAGCCCGGTACTACAATGCTAAGGTTAAGTCGAAGCTTTTCAGGCCTGGGAACCTAGTCTTAAGAAAGGCAGAAGTTTCGAAGCCTCTAGACCAGAGAAAGTTGGCTCCGAACTGGGAAGGACCCTACAAGATAGCGGACACCTACGGGTCGAGAGCTTACCGACTGGAGACTCTAGAAGGATGCGCCATTCTCCGGACTTGGAATGCCGATAATCTAAAATTGTACTACCAGTAAACTTTGTGTGCCCTTGTTCAGAATACAAACTTAGCTTCAAAACTTCAGAGTCTACAATCTCGGCTCTCCAACGGTGCGTCTGCGCTCGCTAGTAGTCCAAACCTCGACGTCGCGACTTGACCCAGCATTCCACTAGAAATCTACGGTCCAACCGCCGACAGCGCGTCGGACTCTCACGACGCCCGACATATCTACTTTGGTGGAAGGCCGGCGATGGCGATGGGACCCCTCCCCTAAGTTTAAGCCGTGCACCTTCCTCAGCCAGCACCCAAGCAAGGCGATTGGCTAACTTGCCAACTTGGCTCCGATCGAGAAAGGCAAAAGACCAATGCGACCAATGTCACGTTCGCAACACACCGACCAGGTCACGGTCGGTTGAAGGGTACTCGGCTTACCACCGTTTACTGCACGTCGTGACGCATACGCTCGATAGAGAATCGGGCAACGGATGACCGACTTGTCATCTACTAAACGCGTCGGACATCGTTCGACTACTGGACCCTACGAGATGATCGGGTCAAAGAACTACGCCCGAATTGACGAACATGCCCGACTTAGGTCTGGGCAACGGGCGCTCAACTTAAACTCTCGACTGTCAGGTCATACGATAGTCGGGAGGCCGATCGAAAATCGGGGCTCGCTCTACCTTTAACATGGCGCGCGCGCCACCGACTGTCCTGGCTACCTATCTGGGACCTTACCTAATGCGTCGGGCCTACGACTTATACGTTCAAAGGAGAAATGTGCATTCCAAGCACATCAAGCAATTCAAGTAAGAGAGAAAGTTAAAAAAAAAATACATTTTCGATTTCATTCAAGCTTGAATGGAGTTTACAAAAATGGGCCGAAGCCCGACTGCAAGTACATCAAACAAAAGAAAAAACAAAACATACTCCGACGAATCACCAGAATCGACTTCCTCTACCGGGAGAAGACCCGGGGCGGTCGGCGTATCCACTCGGGTCGGGTTAGCATCAGGGGTCGGAGCCGCCTGGCCTTCGGTAGCCTGGTTTGCGCCGGCCTCCACCACAGTAGTGCGATCTCCCGACGACGGGTCGGTTGCCTCTCCAGCAGCTTGGACCTTTGATTCTAGGGGGACGATGCTGCCGAGATCTAGCTCCGGGTATAGGCTTCGGATGGTTTTTCGAGCATCCTCGTACCCCACTTGGTACGAGAGGAAGCCGCTCTCCAAAAGTTCCTCTCGGTATTCATCGGAGCCATGGAAGTCCTCCATGGCCCGACCTATGGCCTCTCTCGCCGACTCTGCCTCCGCCCTCGCTATGTCTGCGTCGGCATAGGTGGAGGATAAGTTTTCTTCGGCCTTGGTGAGATTTCCCAAGCTCATCCGGAGCTACTCGCGTTCGGCCTTGAGTTCCTTCACGGAGTCGTCTCGCTCGTCACGCAGTCGGTGAACAGTGCGGGACTTCCACTTGGCGTCCTCGCGAGCCGACTGCAGCTCGGTCCCTGAAGCGGCCAGAGCGCCAGTAAGGCGAGAGACCTCCCCAGTGAGGCGGGAGATCTCCTCTTCAAGTCGGGCCTCCCGGTCGACTGACTGCTTCAGCTGGTCGACCAATACCGCCTTGTCAGCCTCGGCGGCCATGGCCTTATATTTTCAGGCCGCCCGGAGGTCACCGAATCTCCGGTATCCGGCCTCCAGCTCGGACATATTATAAATCAGTTGCAAACAACAAGACCAACCGTCAGAAAGCCGAACTTGTAAAAAAAAAAAAAATGACGACGACGGAAATAAAAAGTAAAGGAGAAAGACTTACCCAGATCAGGGTCGGGTAGAAGGAGGAGAGCATGTCGTATACCCGCTGGTTCTTTATGGCCTCATGGTCGGCTGGCAGGATGATCGCCTGGCACAACCTCCTGGCCAAGTCGTGATCAGCTGATTGCTCATTGGCTTACTAATTAGCTTATTAGACTTTAGGCTAAATTAAACACACTTCTACATATTATCGTGATCAGCTGGGAATGAGCTTGAAATGCTAGATGATCAATGGGACAGGTGGAAAACCAAGAATGCTTGTATGTATCATTGCCTCCCAAGTGTAAGTGTGTCTATATATATATATATATATATATTTGCCTCTAATTCTTTTCCTTTATAATTAATGGAAGTTTTTATTTTGCTCCTATTTCTCACTTGTTCAGGATCTATATGATGGAAATGATGTAAATCAAAGATGGGGTAGAGTGATCTGATCGATGGAATATGAATATTTATCAAGCAAATAGAGGGAACAACCTAGGGTTCATTATATGTGGAATGAATTAAGAGGAGATGGTTATGCACTTACTACCTCATTCTACCACCTTCTATGAGGAAATGATTCTCTTCTCTAGATTCTAGTTATATCAAGGAGAAAAAGGATTGAATGTGGTGGGAAGGAGGCAAAGGTTCTTGTGTTGACATATCCAGAAAGAAAGGGAAAAGCTACTTGAGATGTTTAATTATTTTCAAAACTTATTGAACCATTTTGTTATTCTCAGAAACTATAATCTTGTTGGGATTTGAATACTGAAAATAATAGATTAAGCAAAAGCAGATAACCACGCTAATGATAAACATAGAGAAATCACAGCAATCAGAAGAACACCAAAATTTTTCGTGGTTCAATCGAAACCTACATCCACATAGGGATCGGAGCAAGAAGGAGCTTCCACTATAATAATAGTTTAGAGTACAAAAATCTTTTCTGACACTATGCCGAAAACACCACTTCTAATATAAGAAAAAAGAAATCTAAATTAAAAAAATCTCCAGAAGAATCCTCCTCAATGAAATAACTCTAACTCGAGGTTGAGCGAACTTCTTCAATCGACGTTCTTCAATCTTCTTTTTTTGAACAAAGTAGCCTCCAAGCCTCTCTTCTTCTTTCTCTCTCTCTCCTTTTGGTAGCTTCATAGTCTCCTCACAGCCTTCTTTTTTTCTATGTTCCACAAACTGTTTCTCACATCCATGGGCCCCCTTCTTTTATGGACAAGAGCTAAAGTCCTTCACAGACTCGTTTTTCGTACAATAGGAGGTTTCCGCATCTCAAAAGGCCTTCCATGTGTTGGTCTCGCAAAGTTTGCATCACTCTTTTCTTTTTCTCTCGCGAGTTTCCGCCTCCTCCCCCTAGTTACATGAGCTTTTCCTTTAAGACCTTCAATTAATACAGTGGGTCCCATATGAAGAGGGCTCATACCAACAAATCTCTTCCTCCCGACTCATATGAGAGGTTCCATCAAGTCTGCAGTACTCTTGCTCCTTCATTGCCTTCAACTACTACTCACTATGCTGGTACTGCTTGGCTTCGGAGTAGGACTCCTTATTGAGCCTAAATGAGCCTAATTAAGTTGGATTTAAATTAGTCTAATTGGACCTAACTTATTTTAATTAAGTTGGTTCAATTAGGTTGATTTAAAATCAGAAACCACCTTGACCTCAACTCCCTGCGCCACCTCACTTCTTCTGCGCTCATTTGAATTCACGAGAGCAACTTCTCGTGAATTTTCTCCCACACAAAGGCCTTCCCACGCCCCACATTTGTGCACCATATGGGTGGATAAAGATGGTTGGTTGGCCATTCAAATTCAAAAGAAAGTTTGAATTTGAATGAGCAACCAATCCATGCGCCACCTAGCCTTATCCTTGCGCCATTTGTTTTACACGAGAAAGAGTTTCTCGTGTAAATTCTCCACGCACAAGAGAAGCCATGCCTCCTCTCTTCTCATGCGTAGAGTGGATAGGAATGAGTTGGTTGGCATTTGAATTCAAATTCGATTTGAATTCAAATGAGCAACCACTTATCTTTATCCTCTCACGCAGTAAAAATGCTGCAAAGATGCAGTCTTGCATCATTTTAAAAAGGAGATAAGAGAGGGCATGCGCACGGGATATCAGAAAAAAAAAGGGTGGCATGAGAGAGATTTCTTGCATGAGAAAAGAAAAAAAAAGAAGAGAAAAAGGAGAGAGAAGTGGGTGCAAGCTTTTCTTATGTACCCTAGGGTTTTGGCTTAGGGTTCGGAAAGTGAGAACGTGAGCTACGAGTGTCGTGAGCCCACCAAACTTTAGGAAGAGCATCATCAACCTCTCTAACATATTTGTTGATGATCCAGAGTATCCGAAGAGTCAGCAGACATCAATCAAAGGAGTTCGATCAACATCGACCATCAAAAAGGTATAATCACGAACTAGCATTCGTGAGGAGTCGATCAGATCGGAAGCTTCGTGTGGACGATCTGCAGAGGTCAGATACACTGTGTGGCTATATTGCGATGATCAGGCCCTCCCGATGATGATCAGATTGTGGCGATCAACTACCCGCACAAAGATAATGTGTTCTGAACATATAACAGTAAATTATTTACTGTAGAAATTTGAATTTCAAATTTAAATGCATGCAAGCTATATATCATATTTAGATCCTAGTGTAGGATAAACACATGTTAATTAATTAGATTAATTAATAATTTTACTATAAAATAATAATTTTAAAAAATTTTAAAATTATCATTTTATCCCTGCACTGAAATTTTGCTTCACTACAAAGACAGCATCTACAGTGTTAGATCCAATTTTCTTTCTTTTAGGTTTAGGGATTCCTATCTTGGCTAAACACTACCACACTCGAAAGTAACTAAGCCTAGATATATGTCCTTTCCAAAATTCATAAAGAGTTTTCTTTTTATCTTTAGATGGAATTCTATTTAGAATAAAACAAACTGATAGAAGAGCCTCCCCCCACAAATTTTGAGGTACATCAGAACTTAAAATCATAGCATTGACCATGTCCAGTAGGATTCAATTCTTACGCTTGGCCACACCATTAGATTAAGGTGAGTATGGGGCTGTGACTTCATAAATTATTTTATATTTTTCATAGAATAAAGCAAACTTATTTGAAGTATATTCACCTCCTCTATCAGACCTTATTATCTTAATCTTTTTCTCTTATTGATTTTCAACCTCAGCTTTATAAATTTTAAATTTATTAAGAACTTCATCTTTGGTCTTTAAGAGATATAATAATATTTGAAAAAATAATCTATGAAAGTTACAAAATATCGACTTTCATCTCTTGTTGGTCTCCTATTTGAGTCACATACATCACTAGAGACAAGTTCTAATTTTTGGGTGTTCCTAATTGAAATTGGTTTAAAAAGTTTTCTAGGCTGCTTAGATTGAGCACAGATTTCACATTTAGTATGATCAATTTTGATTTTGGGGATTAAATTTAAATTGAATATTTTCATTATTGATCTATAATTTACATGACCTCGTCTACCATGCCACATGTCATAAGATTTAGTATTCAATACATGAGAATGATTAAAAGAAGAATTTTCATTAATTGAAAAAAGCAGTACATTGTTTTTGAAAAGACCCTTAGATACAAAATCTTTTCCAATAAACATTTCTCCTTTGAAAATTACAACTTTATTTGATTCTAATACAACTTTATAACCTAGCTATACTAACAAAGATCCACTTATTAGGTTCCTACGAATCTCGAGAACATGTCGGACACCGTGAAGAATTAGAGTCTTTCTAGATGTCAGCCTTAGCTTAACAGTTCCAACTCCTAGCATGTTGATAGATGTCCCATCTCCTACAGTTATACTTCCTCCACTTAAGTCCTGATAGGAACAAAACCAAACCCTGTCAGTACAAACATAGACAATGGCATCAGAATCTAATCACTAGTCTAAACTAGACAAGGTAAGGTTAATAGTAGGTACAAAGGTTACTGATCTAAATGTAGGGTTTGAAGATCCAGCTTCTATCATATTAACTTGAGTCTTGGATTGGTTTGACTAACCCTTCTTGAAAGTTGTAATCTTGTCTTTCTTATAAAAGCACTCAACAACTAGATGATTATCTCGGCCATAAACATAACAGAACCTTCCATCATTTTTCTTTTATTCCCTTTTGACTAATTGGGTCTAGGATTGCTTTTAGGACCTTTACCTTTGGACTTAAAAATTCTAAACTTAGGTTTAATATTATGGTTTTGAAACTGTCTAGGTTGATGGCCCTTAAAGTTTTCATTCTTATTTTGAGAATCAACTTTAGCTAAATTTACCTTAGTTTGCGATTGATTCTTCTTAGCCTCTCTAAGTTAGTACTAGTCTTGTATTCTAAAGGACTAGATCACTGATCTAAGGCTAAGGGTTCTTTGTGTTCTTCTAAGTTCTTGGGTAAACTTAGACCAAAAAGGTGGTAATTTATCAATTAAGCAAAATATTTGATAATTTTCATCTAGCACAGAACCACTCCTATGGATCTCATTGATATAGTTTTGAAATCGGTGGATTTGATCATTGATAGGAACATTATCTACTATTTTGTAGTTATTAAAATCTGTTACAGTAAATCTTTAAGTACCTTTATTATCTCTAATGTAGGCATCTTCTAAAGCATACCAAAGGTCTTTAGCAGTTTTATATTTTCTGTATGTTTCATATAATTCATCTGAAAGGCAACCCAAAATCCTAAATCTACAGTGAAACTTAATTTTTTCTGAAAATTTTTCTACTAAAGATTTAGAATTTGAATCAGAATAAAAGGATCCTTTTGAGGAATAAGGCAGATCTTTCCCTACAACAGATATAAGGCTCAATGTTATAAGCCAAGCTTCTAGATGTTCTTGCCATCTAGCAAATCCCAAGCCTTGAAATTTTATAGGCTTGAGACTAGAGGCATCATCACTATCCATTCTAAAAATTTTAGGAATGAGAATTAAAGAAGAAAATATGAAGTAGAGAAGCTGCAAAAGAAATCCAAAAATTCTGCTCAATATCTGCATGATTCTTAAAAATCTTTAGAATTTTTTTTTCCTTTAAAATTATTGGATTAAATCCAACAATATAACAACTAAAATAAAGTTTCAAGAACAAAGCAAGATAAATGTATCTAAACAATGCTAGCACAGTTTTAATTCCAATAAATTATCTCTCTCTCTCTCTCTCTCTATATATATATATATATATAATCTGATTTGGTTAGCACTTTGTTAATTTCTTAAACATAATTCAGAAATACACTTTAGATTGTTAGAACATAATTAGTGATATATACCGGATATAGTCTAATAAATTAATAAATTATGTTATCTATTTTATAAAAAATAAAATTAACTTACAGAATATCGCTAAACCAATACACAACAGTTCAACAATCAAAAAATGGATAGAACAATACACAACTCTGGACATAGACTATACAACAGTTTAATTATCGAAAATATATAAAACAATATACAGCTCTGAAAATACATAGAGTAATACACTCTGCTGCTTTTAATTTTTTTCACTGCTTGAAGTTGATATGTGTGGAAGGAACCTAGGACACAGGTAATGCCAGGGCAGGTTTTCACTTTCCACTAGAAATTTTTTGGGCTGGCTCAATCTCTCTTCCTTCAGTTATGGATGGTCATAATACTTTTGAGTAGACTCCGACAATCATGACTCTATTCCTTACAAATACCATAATGATTTTTGCTTCTTATTTGCCTATTATCATCTCATTTCACTGTCTTGTTGATTTTAGCCTACCTTTCTACTTAGATCTCAAAAGATGATGATCAGAAATATATGTGAACATATGTGTGGATCTTCAATAGTCTTCATGTGATAATAGATAAAACTCGCCACTCCAAACATTCATGTATACCGCAATTATGTATGCATTATCCATGAATCTACTAAAATATACAGTAATTTCTTGGCACACAGCAATTTCTTAATAAAGTCGAGCTTGTGAATTTGATGACTGCTCTCTATTTGTCATATTGCTCTTTTGTGCTGTGCATTTTTAAAGTGAGTGTTGAAATTTCTATAGACATATCAGTGATAGGCACATGACAAACTCCATCCAATAGACTTATCTGCAATGACATTTAATATACCTAGATGTCTGTCAAAAATTAGACATATTCTATTTCTATCTTGTGCAACATATATTCTGAGCTGGAAAAGAAACAAACTCTAACTAATAGTCGTCTCCTCATCCATAATTACGTAGGCTAAGGGATAAATCCCATTCTCTGCATTAACTTCTATTGCAATTAGCATCTTACCTTTAAACTTTTCATACAAGTGCGTGCCATTAATGCTAATCATAGGATGGTAGTACCTCCAACCTCGGATGGATGGTTGGAAAGTTCAGAAAACATAATTTAAAATACATATATTAAAATTTTTAGTTGGAAAGAAATTCTAGGAAAGAATAGTATCGGAGTTTGCATTTTGGAGTGCAGCTATATAATAGGATAATTTTGTATAAGACGAGCTCGATTCTCCATAAATATCAATCAATGCCTTCTATTTTTTACACCATACTTTTTTGTGTGACACTGTGTATTGAAATTACTTATTAACGGCTATCACAATAGCTTCAACTTTAATACTTAGATCTTTCTTAACCAAATATTGGACTAGTGTGCCAATCATCCTTCCACTGACATATTTGTGATCTCGACTCAACCCGTAAATAAATAAATATGAAAACCCTCATATCTTGTGATCTAAAATTATTCATGCTTTTTCAACAATGTAGCATGAAGCCTCCATTTACATTCTCATTCAGGATCTGATGATGTACATCATATGGACTATAACTTTGAATGTAACTGAACTACATTGTATGTCCAGTACTTTCGAATGTGATAAAGATCAATAGCTCTCTTTAGCTCATCTTTACTCTTAAACATCAGACTTATAGAAAATTCAGTTATCGAGGAGTTCTAAAATTGATAGTCAAAGTTAAATCTTTGACCAGTACTAACACCACCATCATAATCTAAATTTAAGTTGCTAAAAAATTATGGAGGTTCATGCAAACAAGGTTCAGATTCTCCTACATTAATATCGGACTGATCATCTTCATCACCATCTTTATCTTCATCTTCATCATTGTTACTGTCCTCATCAAGCCATTTTTCTTCAGCCTCATTCTCATCTGACTCAAAATCTCGATCATTAGAATTTATTCCAGTCCTGATCCAATTATCGTCCTCTATTTAACTGTTGTATCTCACACTTACTGCTACTTCCACCATAGGAGAAGTCACTTTAGGAGAAATCACCATAGGAGAAGTCATTATAGGACTTTGAATAATTAAACAACTAAGGCTAATAGTATTAGAATGTTATTCTATAAATATGACCTCAACACCAATGGTTGCACCATAAGACTTATGAAATGCAAGGAAGGTCCAGGAGTATTGCCCTCTTGGATTAAAAGCCTACTAAAGTATCCAAACTTCGGTATCTTCATTTGAGTAGTATTTTCAATAAAGAGTACATCTTTTTTCTCAATATATAATTTAATATATCGGTATTCTAGAAATTTCAAAGAAAATATAAATATTTCTTAGATATTTTCATCATCATCAATTGGAACTAAGATATACTTGCTCTACAT
This sequence comes from Elaeis guineensis, assembly GCF_000442705.2. NCBI lineage: Eukaryota > Viridiplantae > Streptophyta > Magnoliopsida > Arecales > Arecaceae > Elaeis > Elaeis guineensis. The sequence continues at coordinate 111,951,992 of NC_025997.2, read as the reverse complement.
TAATTATCCCGATAAATTAAGAGATCTCTACCTCAATTTGATTTCATATTTTTCTCTGTCTATAGGAATACCACTATATAAATGGTTCAATAATTCTTGATGTGATAACGATGAAGACAGCCTAACCATCCAGCTCACAAGCTCACTGTACTGCATGTCATCTTCATCATTTTCTATTATGTCATCATAATACAATAGTAGATGAATTCAAGTACTGACCATTTTCTCAAAAAAATGTATAATAATATCAAAATCAAAATATTTAGTATTAATAATTATTTTACTAGAATAGTTTACATAATAAATATATTCTATCATCAACTAATAGGTATAGATAGGTTCTATCCCATTCAAAAATTGTATTAATTTTATAGATAATACTACAAAAAAAATGAATATTAGTGACAGTAGATTAGCTATCGTTAATAAATATTTTTATCGATGATAATTAGTGATGGTAATTTTATCATCGCTAATATTTTTTTTTATTTTTTTAAGAATTATTAGTGATGGATTCTTAATTATTAGCCATGTCATTTTTTTCATCGCTAATAAAAAGTATTTTTTTAACATTATTAGCCATCAAAAAAAATATTTATTAAAATTATTAACGATGGTGGATAAAATATTAGTAATGGCAAGTACCATCGCTAATAACCATTAGCGACGATGCTATTAGCGATGATGTGTCCATTACAAAAAATAAAAAAAATATATTTATTATAATTATTAGTGATGGTATGAAAAGTATTAGAGATAGTAAATACCATCACTAATAATTATTAGTGACGGAACTATTAGCGATGGAACGTTCGTCGCAAAAAGAAAAAAAATATTTTTCTCTAAAAAAGATATAATTTTGAAATTTAAAATCTATCTTCATCATTTATTATCTAAATAATTATTATTAAAATATCATCACCAAAGATCACCTCGATCTGATGGCCCTAGTATATCGATCATTAAAATTTGATTTCGATGATCACAAACGACTGTATAATGATCTGATAGATAGAGGTCACCAATGGATCTAAAAATTTATAACGATGATCTCGATAATATTTATAGTATACGATCAAAATTTTACTTCAATCGGACATCATTATCATGGTCAATTTAGCACGGGATAATTTAGACCGTTAAATAAAAATCAAGTGATCAAAAGGCCAAATAGCATCCGATTATAATGTAATTTTTTAAATAAATGATCTTTGATACTACTTTGATTATTTATGTGATGATGATTGTAAAATTCAAACTGTACATATATGAACGATCCAAAATTATATGTCTCTTGATACTCATTCTTAAAATCTTTAAATAATTATACTTGTGCTTTTGTAAAATCTGCTTAACGTAGATGGTTCATATATGTGCAGTTTGAATTTTACAATCATCATCATATAAATAATTAAAATAGTAGCAAAGATCATTTATATAAAAAATTATCTTAATCAGATGCCATTTAATCTTTTGATCACTCATTTTTTTATTTAATGATCGAAATCATCCCATACTAAATTGACTATGATAATGATATCCGATTCAAATAAAATTTTGATAGTATGCTACAAATATCATCAAAATTATTGTTATAAATTTTTGAATCTATCAGTGATCTTTATCTATCAGATCATCATACGATCATTCATAACCATCGAAATCAAATTTTATTGATCGACATAGCTAGAGCTATCGGATCGAGATAATTTTTTGTGATAATACTCTAACAATAATTATTTAGATAATGAACGGTGAAGATGGATTTTAAATTTCAAAATTATGTCATATTCAGATAATTTTTTAGGGATAGAGTCATGGTTATTAGCGATGGATTTTAAGACAGTAAATATGTCATCGCTAATATCTTTACCGACGGCATTAGCAACGGCATATTTGCCGTCTCTAATAGTCTGCCATATAAACCACCATGAGGAAAAAATTTTTCATTTGCTCGCTCATTCTCTCCTATTTCCACCCCTCATCCTCCTCTCGTCGGTGCCCTCACCCCCCCAACCCTCCTTTTCTCCTGTCTCTCTGATGTCCCACGGCTGCTCCGACAACTCCGACCCCATCCCCGCACCGACCCAACCCCGAGCCAGCCCCACGACCCCTGCCCCGATCGACCCCACGGCCCTTGCCCCGGCCCAACCCTATCGACCTCGTGGCCCTTACCCCGTCGCCCCAAGCCCCCAGCCTACGGCCCCACCCCGTCGGCCCCCGAGCCCCAACCCCAGCCCCAACTTCCTCTACACGACCCTGCGGTCCCTTTGAGTCCCCGTCTGTCAAATCCCAAGCCCCTCGGCCGCCTCCTACCTTTTCGAGCCCCGGCCCCTCCACGAGCCCCTGACCCACCTCCCCTGGTTGCCTCCGGTCCCCTCTTTCCCCCACCGTCGAATCCGACTTCCTCGAGCCGTCAGTCACCTCCCCAAGCCCTGAGCCCCGGCCCACCTCCCCTCGGCCACCACCCTAAGCCCTGAGCCCCTGGCACCCTCCCCTAGGCCACCTCCCCGAGCCCCTATCTGCTAGATCCCAAGCCCCTCGACTGCCTCCCCGAGCCCCCGACCCGCCTCTCTCTGACCAGATCACCGATTATCGGTATGTGATGGTTTAATCTTTTGGATCTTTATTTTTGGTGGTTTCTTGGTATTTTGTTTGATGGTTTATTGTTGTCCAAGTGTTAACATATAGAGTGGAGAATTATAGTGATAACATGGTTGGATTGCAGTCAAAGGAGTTATTGTGTAACTTCATACTGTCCATTCATGTATTATGATTTTGAAAACATGATGTGGTGTTTTATTTTTAAACTTTCATTATTCACATGTGTATGCTTTAATATTTTATTTTATTTTTATCCATTAGCTAGTTTCACGTGCACACTATCTTCTTTCTGTTATCAGACCTTGTTTTGTATCCAAAGGCTTCGATTAATGTTTGCTTGTCCATGATTTTGAAAATAGTTCTCATGCTTGTAGATTAACCGAGTTGAGTACATGCATTCAAAGACCTGATCATAAAATAAATCAGGTACATTATTATATTACACTGGCTCTACTTTCTTACTATTTAAGAATATGAATTGCATTTGTTGGTCTGATGCTGCAGCAGAACTTGTATCCTTTAATAAATAAGTTAGTGTCAAGATTTTGATTCATCCTACTTGATCGTAGATTGATGTCATTAAACAGCAAAGTTTTACTTGTTATGTATTGATGGCTTCTACTTCCCAAACCTAAATGTCTTGATATTAGATTTGCATGTCCAGTTTGATTGATTCGCTAATATTAATTAATGTTGGTTGCATCTTGGATTACTTATCATATATGATGACTAGAATAAGAAATAATCTTGGATTGCTTGAAACAATTTATGAATGCAAGGATAGAAATTCTTGTATAGTCAAATTTTTGAAGGAGAATTTCTGCATCTCCAAAGAAAATTTACTTTTACAGGATTTATTTTTTGACAATGAGCCCACAATTTTATTTGACATTTTCTTATCTTGACCTCAAATAACTTAAATAAAAAAAAATAAAGAAACATAGCTAGTCAAGAATATGCTATATCTGTCCTTACAAGATTAGATCTATTTTAGAGCTTTTCTTGACAAAGAATGATTGTTTTGATTATTTGACATCAAAGAGTGCTCTCAGCCATTGCTGCCACATGTATACTTTCTTATTAACTTTAAGCAAGTAGTGCCCTCATTTAATGACTGGCTTTCGGTTGTTCATTCTAATACGTGGGCAATTTTCACATCTTGATAATGGTCCAAATTTTTGTCCAACATAATTTATGGAGCAAATCAGCTCACTACAGTTCAGTGAACAAAGTAATAGAATGCAATGTGAAATCAAAGTATAAAAGTGCCATCGATCGTCTTAAAATATTTAAAAATTCTGCATGCTTCACTTTTTTCTTTAACTCTTACTTATTTGGGCCCCTTCCTCTTGACTATCCTTGTGATCTCTCCGCCATTTAACTTCAATATGAATATGGAGAATAGTTTGTTTTGATCTGCTCCACATTTCAATGACTTAACAGACATCCACTATTAACAGCTATGCTCACTTAGTTCCATACAAGAAATTATGTTAAATAATTTAGATTTTTAATATAATATAATTATTTTTTTATTTATAATTATGTTAAATAATTATTATTTTATTTATAATAGATTTTTAAAAATAATTATAAAATAAATTTTTAAATATTTAATTATAAATTTTTTAAAAAATAAAAATTATTGGCAACAGCATTAGCGATGGCTTACCATCGCTAATTATTTTTTAAAAATTATAATTAAAAAAATAAAAACTATTAATGATGGCCTACCATTGTTAGTAATTTTTTTAAAATTATAATTTTAAAAAATAAAAAACTATTAGCGATGGTGTCGCTAATACCGTTGCTAATTAATATTATTAACAACTACAAAATTATCGTTACTAAAAATGATAATTAGTGACTAGGATATTACCATCAGATTTTTAGCGACAGCAAGCCATCACTAGTAGCATTAGTGATGATAAATTGACTATTAATGATGGCAATTAGCCATCACTAATGGTCAGTTTTTTTGTAGTATAATTACAGTAATCAAACGATATATAATAGGGATCAAAAAAAATTTCGACAGTATTTCTCCTTAGTTCTTCCACACGGCTGAATATTTATGAGAAAAATCAAAGAAAAATACTATCCAAAATTTTTTTGAACCCTCTACATATTGTTTGATTACTATAATTATCTATAAAATTAATTATAATTCTCAAATTAGACAGTCAATTGACCAATGTACATAATTTTTTTATCTGTATAAAAATATATAAATATACAAATGTTGTAGAATATGTACATTAATCAAAAGATGAATCTACGATTCTATGTAATATAATATATTAAAAATTTTTAAATTAACCATTTATCAAAGTATCGAGTAGCATTACAAACGGACCAGGCTGGGTCGGGCACTACCCCTAATCGAGCTCGATCCAAAATTTTTTTTCAAGCTTCAAATTGGGCTTAGGCTCGATGATTTTAGAAAAAATCATATCCAGATCAATTTTCAAGAATATAGCAAACAACATTAACAAATACATTAATTTAATAAATACATTAGCTGAAAGGAGAAGAAAGAAAGAGATGACAAAAAGAGCTCGAGGGAAGAGAGAGAGAGAAGGAAGAGGGGCGGGAGGGAGGGGTGGGGTGGGCAGAGGGGGAGGGGGCGTCGGATGGGAAGAGAGGGCCGGGGGAGGGGGAGAGAAGGAAGAGGGGCGAGGGGGGGCCATCAGATGGGGGGGTGGTCTGGCGGTCAGAGAGAGAGAAAAGGAAGAGAGAGCCGGGGGGTGGGGGCACGGGGGAAGTGGCGAAGAGGGGGAGGGGGCGAGAGAAACAAGGGAGGGCCGTGGGGGGAAGAGGGGGAGAGAGAGGGCGCAGTAGCCTACTGGTGGCAGGACGTCGGATGGAAGGGAGTTGGCGACGGCGGACTCATCGAGAAGAACGAGCAGGTAGGTAGGGCACGAAAAGAAGAACAAGCGGATAGGGCCGACTGTTTATATATATATATATATATAATGACTTGAAAACATCATTGAGAATGACACTTTTAGAAGAGACATTCAGAGTATCGCTTCTAAAAGCAAAACGCCATTCTAAATAGCATTTCTAGCTTTTTTTTTTTATTCCACATAGGCTGTGGAAGGATTTCTGACAAGGCCAAAAAAATGTTATTCTAAATGATATTTATTTTTGTAAAAACACCATTTCAAATGGTACTTTTACCTTTTACATTAGTTTAATAAATAAGTTCAAATCTACATTAATTTGATAAAAAAATTAAAAAAATATTAGTACAATAAAGTACTCTTGAAATAGTAGATAGCTTCTATCCTCCACCATTTGATTTAAAAAATAAAAAAAGGGAGATTATCCATCTATCCTCATCCATCAATTTATAATTAAGAAGGTTGCAAAGAAGAATATATATAACATACAAAGGATCGATTTATACATATTGATAAAATCATCACTCATTATTTTTGATAAAATCCTAACATTTATTCACCTTTTTTTCATTTTTTTATGTACTTTTTATTTTACCTATACTATTAAATTTCACTAATAATTATTTTAATTTAGTATATAATTCCCATGATCATAAGCAAATAATTAGAATGGTTTTCTATTTTTATTTTTATTAATCATTTTTTTAGTTAACTATCTCTACAAAATTAATTAACTATTTGAACTAAATTATAAATTAAAAATTTATTTGTATAATTAATATATACAAATAAATTTGTTCATATATAATTAATTTATGAAATTAATTAAATTAAATTAAAGTTATATATTTGTATAATCATTATATAATTATAAATCATAAAGCTTATAAGTTTATGTATAGGTTTTCTGCATACATGCCCTCCAAAATATTAGAATTTTTGCATAAATATCTTTCCAAAATAGATATTTACATGTGTATTATTATAAAATATTTATTTTGCATATATATTTTTAAAATTTAAATGATAGAAATTATTAAAGGAATTCAGAATCCTTTAGTTTACTAACAACCTTTATGCCATATTGTAGAGGGCCATGTTTTACATTGGGTATCTTAACTCAGTTTTTTTTTAGAGCTTCAATTTTTTTGGAAGAAGAAAAGGCCTAGTATATGGGACTCGTCTTATCACAGTAATTTTAACTGAGCCACGTGCCTATACATAGAAAGTTTTCTAGTTCTAAAGGATAAACATTGCAAATCCCACGTACTAAAAAATAAATATTATAAATCTCTCACAATACTTTTCTTAAATAATCCATAAAGCTAAAGACAGGGCCCGACCATCATTATGTTGAAAAGAATATAATGAATGGAAAACTCTAGTGGCAATAAGAGGGACTCATATTCCGATGGTGAGAACTCCAGTGAAAGGAAGAGAGGGACAAGAGCACAATCACATAGGGAGAGAAAAAATTCAATGTGTTGGATAAGTTTCCAGCAACATTTGTTAACCTATAGTACCCACTTCAAAGGTAAAAACATAATTTTTATATTTTTAATTTATTTTTAATTCAGATCAATATGATTCTGGCCAATGGCATTAGTTGAATCGTTATGTTAAAGATTCATGCAAAAAATATTTTTTGTTGGGATATACATGCTGATATCAATTTGGTAGGATATTTATATAATTTAATATTTAGGTAGCTATTTATGCAAAATTGCTATTTGCATGCATACTATTATAAATATTTATTCTTGCATGTTTATCCATAAAAGGTACTTAAATCGTTTCAATGTTAAATCGCTAACTTCTTAATGATGTTAGATAACATTGACACATATGCATAAAAAAAGAAGAAGATAAAAGATAAGAATGTATATATAAAGTATTTTATAAGGATATGCATGTAAATATCAATTTTAAGAAAGAATTTATGCAAATTCTAATATCTAAGAGGGTATATATGCACAAAACCCATTTATATATTGCCCTACTGTTTTTAATATAAATAAGAATTATAAATTTGATGATAATAATATTTTTTTATCAAAGGATAGTCTAGTAAAATTATCATATAAATATCATCTATCCTATAGGATGAAAATAGTATGAATAATATCCATCTAAATCCATGTTTATATCTAAATTAATTTAGATATGGACAAAAATTTGAAGTTCTGACTAATATCTATATTCGTATCCACATCTATAAAAAAAATGGATATTGATATAGATAGACAACTATCTAATTCGTATCCAAATATCCGAATCTGTCTATAATCTTATATAATTTTATATAATATTTATCAATTTTTTTAAAAAATATACAACCAAATAAATATGCTATTAACTTGATTTATTATTTATTTAGTAATATATTTGATTATGTAGTCATAAAGTTTAATTATCTAATTTATATCTATACTTCTTGTTCCAAATTGTATCCATATCTATTTAAAATAAATATGGATATGAATATTTGCATCGAAATAATATCCGCAACTGTATTTATATTTGTTAGATAAAACAAACATGGATATAGATATGCTGGTATTTGATCTGATTTCAACCCTAATCTATCCTCTCTTTCATACAAATATAGAAGAAAATTATTTCTATACATCTTTCCATATTTCACCAAATACACAAAATGATTAATGAATCTTCTATCCTTCTTCTCACTCATCCATGTTTCCTCCCCTATCTATGCTTTTTTCAATCCATCCTTCATACAGAATAGAGGGTAAGAGTTCATTTGGCTAGTGTATGTATATTACTCCTTAATCTAATGAGTTCTGAAATTTATTTATTTGAAAAAATGATTACAAAAAAGTTATCATATTTGGTAGGTGAAAAAATTACTATGAAAATAGAATTAGATAAAAATTACTATATTTAGCGGAAGGTAATCTTATATGAAAATTTTATCAAATTTTTAATAATATCTTTGAATAATTAATTCAGATAATAATGTTTTTTTTCTCAATTTGTTTGTTGCTTATTTATGGCCCATATACATAAATGTCATCAGTATTGGCTATTTGGAATATTGAAATATATTTATGTGAGTTAATAAATATTTTTAAATTAATTATATATATTAAAAATATATTTTTATTATAAATAAATTTTTATATTTTTTGGTATATAAATAAATATATTAGCTATTAATAAATCCTATGCTATTTTTATTAATTAATTAATAATATTTATTAATTATTTATTGATAATTGATATTTATTAATAAATATATTAATATATTTTATATATTAATAGTTAATATTAATCATGTAGTATAATTAATATAATATACGTGAATACATTTTCATCAAGAAATAATATTTTCATATTACCTCCACTCAATAATCCAATATAAGAAAATAAATATATGGATCAACCATTCATTTTACCATCTCTCATGTCCACTTTTTGTGCTAAATATGGTAATCAGGCATGGGATTTACTTTAGTATGCCAAATTACCTCCAACCTAATGGATCCTAAAATATATCTTGCCAAATATCAATTAACATTATTTACTCAAGTAATTTATGCTTTGAATTTTTTAGTTACATTCTTTTCTTGTACCAAAAAAAATAGTTGCATTCTTTTCTTTATAGTAATTCATAAGATTAAAAAAAATCTACATTATAATAACTACAATAAAGATATATTTTATGACACCTCTAGATAGGCAAGATTTATTTCCATGTAACATTGAAGAAGCAAAGTGATAAGATCTTCTAAGAAGGGACTGATCAGCTTAATTTATTTTTTATTTATAATTTGTTGTAGGTTTATCTCTTTGTATATGTACGTGCATGCACGTATAAGCTTATCTTATCATACTCTATCTCCCGTTTGGCTTTCCTTTCAAGAGATGCAGACATGAATAGTGAATTAGTGACTAACCGGGCTTAAATCATACCACCTGGCACTCTTCTTCTCAAATGAAATTTCAGTCTTGAACCTCAAAGGTGTTTATCCAATTTTAAAATAACTAGCACTCAACTCCCGCATTGCAGAGATTTAATTACTAATAATAATAATATTTTATATTAAAGATTGTACTCACCAATTAATCTCACGATGAGATAAAAAAGATCTCCGAGAATTCTTCGTTCCAAAAATAGCCTCCCACATCAGTGAAGATTATTACATTTGGTAATGCCCGTATATCACTTTACTATTATTATATAGATAGATAGATAATAATTTAAGATATTTTTTATTTTTTATCATACTATTTATATTTATATTTTTTATTTAAAAAATATAAAAAATAAAACTTGATATATGGCATTAAGGAAGATTATCCTATAATCTTACGTATCAATATGAAATGTCATACCTAATATCCATATATTACTTTACTATTCTTATGTAGATTTAAATATTCTTTATTTTTTATCATACCATTTATACTTTTATTTTTTATTTAAAAAATATAAAAATTAAAAAAATAAAACTTGACATGTGGCATTGCGGAGATTATCCTATAATCTTAAGTGTCAATATGGAATGCCAACCCCAATGACCGTGTATCACTTTACTATGATTATGTAAAGAGATAGATAATAATTTAAAATATTTTTTATTTTTTATCATACTATTTATATTTATATTTTTTATTTAAAAATATAAAAAATAAAAAAATAAAATTTGACATGTGGCATTATGGGAGATTATCCTATAATCTTATGTGTCAATATGGAATGGCACCCCTTATACCCATATATCACTTTACTATTATTATATAGATTTAAAATATTTTTTATCATATTATTTATACTTTTATTTTTTATTTAAAAAATATAAAAAAATTTAAAAAAAATAAAAATTGATACTTGGTATTACAGAATATTATCCTATAATCTTATGTGTCAACACAAAATATGACCCCCAATACTTGTGTATTGCTTTACTATTATTATATAAATATTATATAGACAATAATAGTTAATAAAAAAAATGGGAGTATAGCTATTTACTAGCATGAATATTGGAAAAATCCTTGATTTAATGAGATCAGCATTGCCATCAGTTTCCTCCGATATTCATTCCATGATTCAAGAACTAATTTATAATGAATTAGTCAAAAAGGACAATTCAAACATTCTATTTTGATTGGTAAGAAAAATAAAAGAAAGAAAAGATAAATCAGTAAAAGAAAAGAAAAGAAAATGCAAGGAAAGAGAAGAAAAATAAGCTTTTTCTATGTTTGGTTAAGTGAAACATAAAAAAAATATTAAGAAATCAAATAGGATAAAATTAGATAACTACTGGTCATTTTCTCTTAAAGTTCGATACCTACTATTTGGAAAAAAAAATAAATTTAGAAAAGAAAATGGTTCCATAAATCTTTTAATTTTCTTTCTAAAATCTTTTAGTATGATACAATAAAAAAAATATTCATCCTTGATAAAAAATTTTTAACGTTCTTGGCAATCAAGAAGACCCAAATAAAGAGAACAAGGATTGTATAAGTTTGTAGAACAAACAACTCAAAAGAGAACAGTATTATCTAGCTATCTATCTTAGTATAGTATTCCTTAAAATAGATACATTTAACAGCTTCCCTCATCCTTTCATGGTTCTATTGATGTTGATCACTACGTTACTTTTATACTTTTATCTATAAAAAAAAAGGTTATTTTTGTGCTTTAATAACTTACATATTGATACATCTCGAATTCAACTTATTTGACATGGCACTGCCGACTAATGGGAGCCTGATACAAATCAGCCATGCACCCTTTCATCTCAATCAACCAGCTTCCACTACGTGGTTAGTTAGAAAGCACATGGAGATGTCCAACTCTTCTCTCATTTGATGACAACTAGCTACAATGGTGGAATGACTTCTTTAATCGTGAGATTCTTATCTCACCTTATTTCATCATGTCTCCTGGATGTGCGAGTGGTTAACTCCAATAAACTCCCTTGCATATTCCAGGATCCTGATCGGGATAGGTTCTTATCTTCATCTATATAGATATTTTCCTGATGGCCCTTCAGGTAAGTCACTTTGAGTTGACCTAAGCTTAGACTAAGCCGTTCTAAGTCCTTGGTTCGAAGATGTTTTATAGTCTAAATTATTGAGTCTAACTTGCGAGCTCAGAGAAGATCCGAAGCAAAGTCTCTCACAGTTTCAGACTAAGGATAGTCCCGATAAGATTGATCTCTCCTAAACTTATAGAATTCTCTCTCTCTCACCACTACTCAAACTCTTTACATAGACCCTGACTTCTCCTACTCACTCTTTCTTTCCACCTATTCTATATAGAATCTCTTATGTTCCATTAAGAAAGATTGACTTAAGCATCGGAGGATCTCTCATTAGAAAACTTCCAGCAAAAGGACTTGTTCGACTTATAGTATTTTAGGATGCTCCTTGTAAGCTCGATCGAAGATCTGGTTGTGGACAACTCCACCGAGATCTTGGATAAGCTTCCCGACTTTTTGGATCACCACCTTCATCTCTCCATCATCAACTCTAGTTTATCAACCAAGGTCATATCTGTCTTCAATGACACCACATATTTTACTCTATCCATATTAAATACTTACCATACATTTATGAAAGAGGAAGAGAAATCACATATAGAGTGTTTAGCTAGCAACATTATTGGAGTATTAATATAATATTTCATCAAGCTTTTTATACTTTGACAGAGATGTATATATAATAAAATTTCAATTAAGATAATATTAATTTTATTATTATATTCAATTTTTGCCTAATTTCATATCTAGCAATTTTTGCTAAGATCTCTTTGTTAATTGGAAGAAGAATTAGCACAAATTGGATTTTTTAGGAGAGAATTTGATTTTGTTGGACAATATGTGATGGGTAAACAAGAATTACCCTTTTAGCAAGGTAAGTTATGGATTGTCAAATATTCAATATGATTCTACAAGATCTGTTTTTGTTCAAGTAAGGAATTCTAGCAAATTGAAAGCATCTTCTAGTCAATCCATAGATATATATGGTACCATTGATATGTCCATCATTGTCTTGGAAAATAGGCTTGCTGACTTTGTTGCATACCTATATAGGCACAATTTGGCTCCTCTGTTTTCATTACCCACAACAGCAATAACTAGCCCATGAAATGGCGTGGGCCTTCCAATAGATTGATAACTGAAATATGAAACAAATTGATTAAAACCTGGCTTGTTGCAATTCATAAAAATATGGAGGTTTTCTCTAAACAATTTGGACATTTTTCATATATAATCCATTGCATCAAGTAACAGCAGTAATCTTCGAGAAATGAATATTTTACTTGCATCAAAAGCTGGACATGAATTTCATAGTCTACCATCCGTGCCTCCTTCTGAACATTTTGATTCCACTGCACATTAAACTTAAACATCATTGAACTAAACGGTGACATAATAAGGTAGTGTTTGGTTGTGGAATAAGGAGGAATATTCCCTATGCCCCCATTCATTTTGGCAAACAGCCTTTTTGGCCCGGTTAAATTGGTCTATGCTGTCCCAATTCCCTGCCACATTTATCCCTTCCATTTGTCATAAACCAATTCCAGCCTCGGGATTCGATAGGTTTATTCCCTCCCATGAGACTGCCAAGTACTCCTTTGCCGCCATCCACTCCTCAAACACACAAAAAAGCAGAAAAAATTGTGGTTAGGATAAAACCCAAATAATCACGAAATCGAATGCATATTAAATGCACTTTTTTTTTGGTAAATGCATATTAAATGTACTTCATTCCTGGTTATTACTACAACAAAATGCAAATAAACCCTTGTCTTGCAGAATAAATCCGTCCTTTCTAAAGTACTTGGATAACTTTTCTTTGTACCCTCAATTTATTCTGCAACCAAACATTACCTAAGCAAACTTTAACACATACTCTTTTGTTTAACCACCATTGCATATTAAGCTTGTATAAACATAGCATTTATATATAGTCCCTATATGCAGGTAGACCTATATTTTGCATAAGTTTTGTTTCTATATAGAGTTACTATTATTTACTACACATTGATTATAGATGCAATTTAGTTGAGTCAAGTTGAGTAGTAGAAGCTCAACGTCAACTTGATTCAAAATACTAGGGCTTAAAACTTGATTTGAGATTAATCAAATCTTAATATCCTAAGCTTGACCTCGACTTGATAAAAAAAATAATATTTAAAATTAACTTAACTTGACTTGAACATCGACCGAGCCATACTCGAATTTGAGATAAAACTTAAATTATAGCCTTAACTTATTAAAAATATATATTAATATATATTATAAATAAAAATAATAATATTATTAAAATATATATAAATTCGAAAAGTCTGATAAACTTTCGAGTCAAGTATCTAGCTACTCGAGCTCGATAATAGCTAAGTGGAGTCGAGGATGGACTCGAGGCGAGTTTGAATAGCTTGCAAGTAGATTAACTCTTTTGTATCCCTAACATTGATGCACAAGAAATATGATTTAAATATAAGATGACCACTAAAATCAAGGGCTAGGTACACAAATTTTAGTTAATATGTTAATTACCACAAATGTGTAAATGAGAGAAGATAAAAGAATGGATAGGAAGAAACAACTTAAAAACTCTTTCAATTTTTTTTTTCAAATAACCATGCAATTTTGTTACATGGCACTAAAAATGTGGTGCACAATGTGCACCTAATTAATTAATGCATTCCTTAACCAACTAATGTCATGACATCCACAACCTTCCTTTAATAAGACTTCAAGAGATCATGATTGGGGGTAGCTTTTGGCATAATAGCAAGATTGCCCTATCATAGTCTAGGTGTTATAAGTTAAAAACATGAAAATAATTTCTCTATATATGGATATGAATGTGCACATCTAATCCTTCCCATACTCTTCATTGTGATAGAAGCCTCATACACTAGGACACTCTGTCAAATAGGGATATGTGCGGTTTGACTCAGATCGATTTAGAATCAACTTTCAAACCTAACCAACTTGAATCGATCTTCTAAAACTACAACTGAAATCAAACTGACCACATGAAAAATCAATTCAAACTGATCCAAAGTAATTGATTCGGTTTAGTTTGATTTTTTAGATTGTGGGTAGTGGGCTTCTATCACATGGGCAGCTTATAAAATAGATTGAATGGGCTGCTATGCATTGTAAGTTCTAACCATACTAAATGGCCAACTTATGAGATGGACTGAAAGGGCTAGATGGAATAGAACTACAACTTCCTTTGAGAAAATAGGGCAACTTATGGTTTATTACGTGTGTGTGTGTGTGTGTGTGTGTGTGTGTGTGTATATATATATATATATATATATATATATATATATATATATATATATAGGTCGGTTTAGTTTAGATTAGAATTTTCAAAATTTAAATGAAAACCAAATAGGTTTTTTTAGTTTTTAAAACTTTTAAATTGAAACTGAATCAAATATGAAAAAATCTAATCCAAATTGAATCAAAATTAGTGCTTCAAATCGGTTTTATTGTTTGACAGATTTATCAAGTTTGTATCTTGTCCAGCTTGGCATTGAACTAGAGAGGATCGATTCATCAATCACAGCCATCTGTATACGACAGGATGACTATGATTTTGTTAAAACATAGTTAGTGATATATATCGGATGTAGTCTAAGAAATTAACAAATTATGTTATCTATTTTATAGAAAATAAAATTAACTTATGGAATATCGCTAAACCAAAATAAAATTGAACCAGAAGCGTGAGAAGCACTATCCTAAGGTATATTTCCACCTTTTATGTTGAAAATCTCAGAAAAACAATCCCAAGATACGATCGGTATTTCTCTGCCTATGAGCACGATCGTGAAGAGGTTGATGAAGGCTCTTTCAACACCCAGAAATATAAGAATACTTAGAAAGAAGAAAAGAAAAGCATGGAAAAAAAAAGGTAAGGAATGGAGCTTGGTGGACTACTATTTGATGGATACCAGAAGAGAACCCAAGGGGCCTTTTATAGCCACCAAACTCTGAACATTGGGCCAGCCCAACGTTCAAAAATTAAACAACCAAAAATAATAGCTCCAACATCTTAAAGATTAAAAGGCCAAAAATGTTCAAATTATTAAAAGCCCAACGGATCAAAAATTAAAAGCATAACATTCACAAAATCCAATGTTTAGAATATTAAAATAATAACATTTAGAAAATTAAAAGTTGAAATAAATAAATAAAATAATAATAATAATTTTGAGTTGGCTGGTAAGGTGCTAAACCTAAACCTGCACCCGCACCCATGCCCACGTCCCACCTCAACCCGATCCAGTCCGGTCCGATTCAGTTCGTGTGCATGCGTATTAAAGATTTTTCTTCAAACCTCCTTAAATGCCTCTAGGGGCATAGCCAAACCCTTTTCACGTGTAGTCAAATCTTTTCATTCCCAATGTAGAACTAAAAAACCTCAAAATAATAAGAAATAACATTTAGAGAGAATTGAATTGGAGATTTTGAGTTTCCAAAATTTTAAATTTCCCACCAACAATCTCCCACAAAACTCAAAATATTCAAATAATATTAAAATAAAATAATATATTTCTGGGTGCTTATACTATGCAATGGGTAAGATGACTTAACCTTATTTAGTATGAATAGTTTTCATCTGAAAAAAATGGAGTGAACCAAATCTTGGACTACATTTCTTTGATCCAAATTTTAACTACCATACACATAGTACAGAGGTCCTTCATCGCTAGTCTGTGTATTAATGGTCCTGCATAAATATCTTGATTTTTTATGAGAGTTACTAAAGATTGCCCATATCTCATATTCGCTACTATGTATGGATACTCTCATATAGATGAGCCCTTTCAGAGATATGTGTAAAGTCATATCTAATAAAAAATACCATCTCGAGTCTCATTTAGAGCTATAGCTCTTTTTTACCACTACATAAAAGTACTAAACACCATAGAGATGGGATAAAGTCTATAACTCCAATATTAAATAAACCACATGTGCTCTCTAACTAATCAATTAGCTTATTTTTACTATATTGAACCTCCTTC
Organism: Elaeis guineensis; assembly: GCF_000442705.2. NCBI lineage: Eukaryota > Viridiplantae > Streptophyta > Magnoliopsida > Arecales > Arecaceae > Elaeis > Elaeis guineensis. The sequence continues at coordinate 111,935,459 of NC_025997.2, read as the reverse complement.
AAAGGATCTCCTATCACAGATGTTGGGTTCCCACTATTGAAAGATCCTTTATAGGTAAAGTTCCATCCCCCTCGATATCTCAAGGTCCTTAGTTCTATTCAAGCCTTTAGAAAGATAGTTAGCAAGATTTTAATCAGATTTTATAAAATTTAACACTACTATATCATGCTTTTGTTGTTATTTAATAGACTTTTGTCTTAACTTTATATGTCTATTAGTTTTAGAATTTACGAGTTTTTTTTTATAAAAATCAATTATAGCTCTAGAATCACAGTGAATAGATATAGAAAGAATAGGAGTTTGAATCATGGGAATAGAAGATAACAAATTTTTGAGCCACTTAGCTTCTAAGAATGTGATATCAGGGGCTATTAGCTATGTTTCTATGATACTTCTAGCTATTATAGTTTGCTTTACAGATTACCAAGAAATAGCACTACCACTAAGAGTAAATACATATCCAAAAGTAGACTTAATATCTAAAAAATCATATATCCAGTTAGCTTCACTATATCCCTCAAGAACAACTGGATAGCTTACAAACTTAAGTTCATAAAAAAAAGTGCTTTTAAGATATCGGAAGACACTTTCTAAAGTAGTCCAATGAGATATACTAGGATTACTGGTATATCTACTCAGTCTAGAAATAGCATAGGCAATATCAGGTCTAGTTCTATTAGCTAGATATAAGAGCGATCCAATAATTTGAGCATATTTTTCTTGATTCACAGGGTTATTAGTATTTTTATTAATTGAATACTAGGATCATATGGTGTAGAAAAAAGAGAATAATCAGAATATCCAAACTTGTCTAAGATCATTTGTGTATAATGTGATTAAGTTAGGTAATAAGAATTAAATGATTTATTAATCTTCATACCTAAAATTACATCAGCTTGATCAAGGTCTTTCATATCAAAATAATTTGATAACAAAGTTTTGATATCATTAATTAGATCAATATCTGGTGCTAGTATGAGAATATCATCTACATATAGACAAAAAAGAACATATCGATCATCAAATTTCTTATAATATAAGTAATTATCAAAATCATTGATTTGAAAATTATTAGAAAGAATAATACTATCGAATTTCTCGTGTCATTGCTTAGGTACTTGTTTTAATCTATATAATGACTTAACAAACTTGGACACTTTATTTTCTTGGTCAGACATAGAAAAAACTAATCTTCAGATTGTCTCATATAAATCTCTTCTTCTAAATCACCATGAAGAAAAATGATTTTGACATTCATTTGATAATCAAGAAGTTTATGAATAGAAGCCAAAGCAAGAAGAATTCGGATAGTGAAAATATGAGCAACAAGAGAATATGTATCAAAGAAATCAAATTTAGATTTTTGTCCAAAGCCTTGAGCTACAAGCTAAGCCTTGTATCTTTCCACAGATCCATCAACCCTAAGTTTTTTCTTAAAGATCCATTTGCATCTTAGAGGTTTACTATCAGGAGGTAAATCAGAAAGAATCTAGGTATTATTTTCAATGATCGATTCTATTTCACTATTAATTGCTTCCATCCAAAAAGGAGCTTCAAGAGAACTCATAGCATCATGATAAGTTGTAGGTGTTTCTTCAATCATGAAGGTTATAAAATCTTGACCAAAACTCTTTATAATTCTAGCTCTCTTACTTCTCCTAAATTCAAGAGTAGGTTCTAAAAAATTATGATCAAGTTGAGAAGTAAAAAGATCATCTGATGTAGAGTCGGATATTGTACTAGAAATTCGAGTTTTGAAAGATAAGATATTTTCAAAGAAAGTTGCATCTCTAGATTTAATAATAGTATCATTTGAAATTTCAAGGATTTCATAATTAATTACTAGAAACCTATAAGTATTACTATCAAGAGAATATCCTACAAAGACAGCATCTACAGTTTTAGATCCAATATTCTTTCTTTTAGGTTTAGGGATTCCTATCTTGGCTAAATACTACCACACTCGGAAGTAACTAAGCCTAGATATATGTCCTTTCCAAAGTTTATAAAGAGTTTTCTCTTTATCTTTAGATGGAATTCTATTAGAATAAAACAAACTGACAGAAGAGCCTCCCCCCACAAGTTCTAAGGTACACCAGAATTTAAAATCATAGCATTGACCATATCCAGTAGGATTCGTTTCTTATGCTTGGCCACACCATTAGATTGAGGTGAGTATGGGGCTGTGACTTCATGAATTATTTCATATTCTTTATAGAATAAAGCAAACTCATTTGAAGTATATTCACCTCCTCTATCAGACCTTATTATCTTAATCTTTTTCTCTTATTAATTTTTAGCCTCAGCTTTATAAATTTTGAATTTATTAAGAACTTCATCTTTGGTCTTTAAGAGATAGATGTAATAATATTTGAAAAAATAATCTATGAAAGTTACAAAATATCGACTTTCATCTCTTGTTGATCCCCTATTTGAGTCACATACATCACTAGAGACAAGTTCTAATTTTTGGGTGTTCCTAATTGAAATTGGTTTAAAAGATTTTCTAGGCTGCTTAGATTGAGCACAGATTTCACATTTAGTATGATCAATTTTGATTTTAGGGATTAAATTTCAATTGAATATTTTCATTATTGACCTATGATTTACATGACCTCGTCTACCATGCCACATGTCATAAGATTTAGTATTCAATACATGAGAATGATTAAAAGAAGCATTTTCATTAATTGAAAGAAGCAGTACATTGTTTTTGAAAAGACCCTTAGATACAAAATCTTTTCCAATAAACATTTCTCCTTTGGAAATTACAACTTTATTTGATTCTAATACAACTTTATAACCTAGCTATACTAACAAAGATCCACTTATTAGGTTCCTACGAATCTCGAGAACATATCGGATATCGTGAAGAATTAGAGTCTTTCCAGATGTCAGCGTTAGCTTAACAGTTCCAACTCCTAGCATGTTGATAGATGTCCCGTCTCCTACAGTTATACTTCCTTCACTTAAGTCCTGATAGGAACAAAACCAAACCCTGTTAGTACAAACATAGACATTGGCATCAGAATCTAATCACTAGTCTAAACTAGACAAGGTAAGGTTAATAGTAGGTACAAAGGTGACTGATCTAAATGTAGGGTTTGAAGATCCAGCTTCTATCATATTAACTTGAGTCTTGGATTGGTTTGATTGACCTTTCTTAAAAGTTGTAATCTTGTCTTTCTTATAAAAGCACTCAGCAACTAGATGATTATCCCGGCCATAAACATAACAGAACCTTCCATCATTTTTCTTTTTATTCCCTTTTGACTGCTTGGGTCTAGGATTGCTTTTAGGACCTTTACCTTTGGACTTAAAAATTCTAAACTTAGGTTTAATATTATGGTTTTGAAACTGTCTAGTTTGATAGCCCTTAAAGTTTTCATTCTTATTTTGAGAATCAACCTTAGCTAAATTTACCTTAGTTTGCAATTGATTCTTCTTAGCCTCTCTAAGTTAGTGCTGGTCTTCTATTCTAATGGACTAGATCACTGATTTAAGGCTAAGGGTTCTTTGTATTCTTCTAAGTTCTTGGGTAAACTTAGACCAAAAAGGTGGTAATTTTTCAATTAAGCAAAATATTTGATAATTTTCATCTAGCACAGAACCACTCCTATGGATCTCATTGATATAGTTTTGAAATTGGTGGATTTGATCATTGATAGAAATATTATCTATTATTTTGTAGTTATTAAAATCCGTTACAGTAAATCTTTGAGTACCTTCATTATCTTTAATGTAGGCATCTTCTAAAGCATCCAAAGATCTTTAGCAGTTTATATTTTCTGTATGTTTCATATAATTCATCTGAAAGGCAACTCAAAATCCTAAATCTACAGTGAAACTCAATTTTTTTTGAAGATTTTTCTACTAAAGATTTAGAATTTGAATCAGAATAAAAGGATCCTTTTGAGGAATAAGGCAGATCTTTCCCTACAGCAGATATAAGGCTCAATGTTATAAGCCAAGCTTCTAGATGTTCTTGCCATCTAGCAAATCCCAAGTCTTGAAATTTTACAGGCTTGAGACTAGAGGCATCATCACTACCCATTCTAAAAATTTTAGGAATGGGAATTAAAGAAGAAAATATGAAGTAGAGAAGGTGCAAAAGAAATCCGAAAATTCTGCTCAATATCTGCATGATTCTTAAAAATCTTTAGAAAAAATTTTTTTCCTTTAAAATTATTGGATTAAATCCAACAATATAACAACTAAAATAAATTTTCAAGAACAAAGCAAGATAAATGTATCTAAACAATGCTAGCACAGTTTTAATTCCAACAAATTATATATATATATATATATATATATATATATATATATATATATATATATATATATATATATATATATATATATATATATATATATTATCTGATTTGGTTAGCACTTTGTTAACTTCTTAAACATAATCCGAAAATACACTTTAGATTGTTAGAACATAATTAGTGATATATACCGGATATAGTCTAATAAATTAACAAATTATGTTATCTATTTTATAGAAAATAAAATTAACTTATAGAATATCGCTAAACCAAAATGCAATTGAACTGAAAGTGTGCGAAGCACTGTCCTAAATTGTATTTCTGCCCTTCATGCTGGAAACCCTGAAAACACCACCCCAAGTTACCATCGGTATTCCTTTGCCTACAAGCACGGTCGTGGAGAGGTTGATGAAGGCTCTTTCAGCCCAAGGGGCCTTTTATAGCCATCAAATTCTGAACGTTGGGCTACCCAATGTTCAGAAATTAAACAACCAAAAAATGTTCAAATTATTAAAAGCCCAACGGATCAAAAATTAAAAGTATAACGTTTACAAAATCCAACGTTTAGAATATTAAAATCATAATATTTAGAAAATTAAAAGTTGAAATAAATAAATAAATAATAATAATAATTTTGGATTGGCTGGTAAGGTGCTAAACTCGCATCTGCATCCACGCTCTGTCTTGACCCGATATTAAAGATTTTTTTTCAAATCTCCTCAAATGTTCCTAAGGGCATAGCCAAACCCTTTTCACATATGATGTAAGAAATTTTTTCATTCTGGATGTGGGACTAAAAAACCTCAAAACAATATGAAATAATATTTGAAGGGAATTGAATTAGAAATTTTGAGGTTCCAAAATTTTAAATTTCCCACCAACAGATTTATATGGGCACATATAGTATTCTTCCCCATCTGCAGCATTTGCTGATAATTTTCAAAACACAGAAACAAAAAACACAACTTTATCCAAAAGAAAACAACTTTGACTAATTCTTTCATAGATTCTTTCAAAAGTCATCGTCACAGCATTGAGCTCTTAACACTTAACAACACTTTGAAACCAGTTTATGGATCTTCCGTTTGATGGGAAGCAGAAGTCGAAAACGATTGCAGGGCATAATTTATTGGTACTTTAAACGAAAGAAAACCATTAGGCATGCTTGCTGTGTAATAAGACAGATATACCCAAAAACTCCCCAACACAAGGCTAGCCCAATCTGCTTGGGTGCAGCTTTAATCTTCTGTGTTGGGCGTCTGCACTGAATTCATACTCGTCCAGGCAAAAAAAAAAAACTCGTGCAAAAAGGATTCATCGTGTCAGTTTTAAGAGTACCAGATATTTTACATTGTGAAAATTATAACAATGTAAACATGAACTCTTTTAAGCATGACTAACAAAAAAAAATCTACCAATTACATGGTGTGCCTGAAATTCTTTCCGAAAATTTCAAGAGGGTCTTATAATAATGTAGTTCATATAAGAAAATTCAAGAACATCTAGAATTCTATGGAAAAGAAACACCAAACATTGGAGTAAATATGAAAATCTAAGCTACCACATCTTCTCCAACACCAAATCAACATTGGATCAAACAAAAAAAGCTATGCTATCACACCTTCTCAAACCGTCGGCATTGCACAGCGACATAGCGGGCAGGTCTGGCTTTGCTCCAGCCACGCCGTCGCGCAGGACTGATGAAATTCGTGGGAACAAGGCATCACAGTCAGCTCGGCTCCAACTACGAAATCCTCTAAGCAAATAGCGCATGTCGACCCATCCTTTCCATCCCCTTGATAGGTTTTCGACTCCAGTTCCTTGAGCGAATCCTCGGATGATGGCACGGCACCGAGCTCCCCGGTCAAACCCGCCGCCGCCTCCGAATAAAATAGCAACCGTAGCAACTCTTCCGATCGCTCAGTCTCTCCCGAGTACTCATCATCAAGCATGAAAATCTCATCCACTATCTGCGCAGGGTCTGTGGAGATAGTAAAGTCGACTAACAATGTGAACCCATGGTAGCCTTCACAAAGCACGGCAATGGCAGCATCAATTGCAAAGGAGGCTATCTTCTCCTTCCAGAAGTTGATGTCTCTGGGACGGGGACTGCTGATGTCAGAGAGCATGCGCTCAACTTGGAGCTGACAAAGCTGATAGGGGAGGAAGTCGGAGAAGGGAAAGAGGAATATGAAGCCATCGTCCGGGTGGACTGGGACGGTTCTTTCCGGCTGGTGGATGTAGGACACGGACACACAGATCCTGACTTCCACCGTGGGCTCTGCTACAGGGTGGCCTCCTGCTTCGAAGGAGGCCCTGAGGTGCAACGACGTGTCGCCATGGACAAGGTCCAACGATGGATCCTCCATTGCTGGCTCGGAGAGAGGAACAGAGAGATTATAGCAGAGGAGAGCGCTCCAAGAGGTATGGGTGAAAGGGTGAGGCAGGGTTTTATTTATAGTTTCTTGGACTGTCCCAATGAGATTGGGAATCGGAGGAAGCTTTTCGATTCCTACTTGGTTTTGGAAAATCGAAAAGAGCCAGGTCTGTGCTAACGATTTTTTTTTTTTTTTTTTTCCCGAGAAAATATAACGAAGATTCTATCCAGTTGGATTACTGCTTGGTTTCGGAAAATCGAAGAACAACAGCTTCATGAACCGTTTTCTTTTTTTCCCAAGAAGATCTACCGAAGATTCTATTCGACGCCTGATCTAACGTTTTTTTTTTTTTTTTGGAATAATAAATTCTATCCAGTTCTATTCCTACCAGCTTTCCGAATCGAAGTGCGACGCCTGCGCTAACGGATAGCATTTGGATATGGTTTGAACTCCATATTAACGGACTTAGATCCTTTGCTATTTAGATACAATATGTTGGTTATTGTTGCGGCCAATCCCCTCGTCGTCTGATCGTCGGGAACGAGCACCTGCAAAAGAAGTCCACACTGACCGGAGATGACTCCGACGGAGACCCTCCGACAGTCAAATCAGAGAGAAGACTAGGCAACAGTAGAAAAGAATCCAGGAGCTCAACGAGAGAGAGGATAAGAGCAGGAGCTAGAGAGGAGGAGGGATTTCAGGGTTTCGAAAGAACCTCCCAGCACTGTTGCCTTCCCCGATATATATAGTGGAGCATGGTATGGCGCCGTCATTAATGGTGCAGACAATCGAAGATTGTCAACTCACCGAGGACTGTCAGAGTCACCGTGAGGTTGTCAAATCGCCGTAGGGCTGTCAAATTGCTAGGGTTGACCCATGCCTTAGGTGGGATAATGCCCCTAGGTGGCAGTGCCGCATGCCGTTGTCAGGGTTGACAGTTTCCGACAGTCGTACGGCATCTGAAGGAGCCGACTGACTATAGGTCGGCGGCTAGTTGAGGGACGTCGGGTGGAAACTCGGGGCCCCTCCGACAGTCAGTCGGGCGCGCTGCAAGAGTCGGGCATCGGATTTCATAGTGCAGCCGATCAAGAGAGAGAAGAAGGTCTGCCCGACCGACGTATCCTCGATCGGTCGGTAACGACAGCCGTCGGTCGGCACTTGTTGCCCAGCTATGCAACCCAAGAGGGGGGGTGAATTGGGTTTCTAAAAATTTTAAGCTTAACTTATGACTTATGAAAAATGTTTGACAATAGCTAAATAAATAGGGAGAGTAAAATTAATTTAAGACTAATGGCTAAAAGCAAGAATACAAGAAAATAATGAAGAGTTAAAGAAGAGCAATTAGGCACACCACAAACAAAAAGATTTATAGTGGTTCGGTGCCAACCTTGCACCTACATCCACTCCCCAAGCTCCTACTTGGAAATTTCAATCCACTAACTTGTATTCAACACGAATACAAACGTCGGAAACTCTGACTCTAGCTATCCCAAGCTAGTCCACTTGTTTCTCGGGTACAAGCTAACCCAATACACTCCGATTCAAAGTTTGGATCAACCTTCCCTTGTTTTGGAACCCTTCCAAAACAAAAACAATAACTCAAGTAAAGTATAACAATGAATAGCACAAGTAAGTACAAAGAAAGCTCCTTTAATGAGCGAATGAGACTTTAAATACACTTTACTCAAAGAGAAGAAGACTCTTTTTGATTTCCTCAAGGTGGTTGGTGACTTGAATGTGCACTTGAGGAGTTGGTGAGCTTGGATTAAAGGCTTCTTGAATGCTTTGAGTGAGCTCTTGCTTAGGGCTGAAAAGTTTGCTTGAAATCCCTTTTTTCAAAAACTCTCTTCTTTTTTCTACTTCATGATTCCCACCTTTTTGTCCATTTTATAGCTTTAAGAAATGGTGAAAAATATTCTGGGCTGAAATAGAGCCGTTAGACTACAATAAATGAGCATTAAAAGTACTTAAAACGGGTTAAAAACTAGCCGTTGTGGAACAATCCCGTCACAGGGGTCGACTCATGGGTCGACTCATGCCTGGGGGTCGACTCATGGGTCGACCTCTGTGGAAAAACATCAGAAAATCACCAGAAAATAAGATTCTATAATTTTTGGCCTAAAAATAGCAGGGGTCGACTCATGGGTCGACTCATGCCTTGGGGGTCGACTCATGGGTCGACTCACAGGTTGTGCCAAGCCAAAAAATCTGCGTGCCAAACAGCTCATTGTGCCATGAGTTGACTCATGGGTCGACTCATGATTTTCAAACATGAATATCTTTCAAAATACAAGTCCAAAAATAATAAAATTTTCACCGATGGATCACAAATCTTTTGTTCTATCATTTGATGCTTTCAAATCAGGGTTTGATAAAATTACGATTTTGCCCCTGAAGAGCAATAAGTCTTTTTCAAGCGAAAATCATTAGTGATCATCAAAATCAACCCAAGGAGCAACAATCTCTCCCTTTTTGATGATGACAAAATACTTGAACAAAAGCATATATATGAATCAATGAGCATGAATTTCAAAGGAATGAAATGCATTATAGGTAGTTTGAAGATAAATAGGAAATTTACTACCAACTTGAAAATTACTTATAAGTGCATTTGCTTGAAAAGAAGATTGATTCTTTTGGCATGTGATACATGTGCCCATTTGCTTGTGTTGCTTATTTGCATAAATAATTTGCCTATTGCTTAATGATTTGAAAATTTTCTCATTTGATTATGTGATTTTGGTATCGGAGCAAAATTTATTTTTACTATCAGAGCAAAGTAGAATTTGCTTAAGAATTTGAAAATTGCATATTTGAAAATATCTCATTTACTCATTTGCTTGTTTTTCAAATTTCTTAGCATCTTGAAAATTTGCTCATTCTCATTTGATTATTTAATTTTGGTATCAGAGCATGTTTAACAATTAAGTGTATCAAAGCATGTCTAAGAATTAATTTTAAGGTGTATCAGAGCATGTCTAAGAATTAATTTTAAAGTTTGCTCATTTGCTTTTGCAATTTACTCATTTTGTTTTTAAGTCTTTTATTTATCTTGCTTTTGATACTTTTCTTTAATTTCTCCCTCTTTTTGACATCATCAAACATTGTTTACTCCCCCTTTTCTTTTGAATACATTTTCTCTTTTTGTTTCTTGAACTTCTTGTACTAATCATTAATTTTACTAACATTAATGTTTACTCCCCCTGAATACAGCAATCATAAAATAAAATATACCATTGAGTACCATAGATATGAAATAGCAATTCATTGTATTTTAAGCATGCACAAAATTGAAAGTAACTCAATTTAAAGGACATACATTAAAAGTCAAAGAGTAGATATATAATCAAAAAGAGATTGATATCATAGTTGTTCCAATACATATTCCATAATATAAAAGTTAATTAGTTAACATCATTACATGGCCCAAAAGATAGATCCTAGAAAGAAACAACAGACAAGGCTAACTACAAGGATCTAGTAGAGCTCATGACTGGATGGATCAGAATCAGATGTATCAGAGATGGGGTGGGGAGATGAAGGATCACGACCAAGGACTCGTCCTCTACCTCATCTGCCTCTGCCACGAGTGGAGGTGCTGGCACGAGTAGGTGGGCGAGATGATCCTGAAGGCTGAGAAGCAATAGACTAAACTGCAAGAGAGAGCCTGATGGTGTCTAGAAGGTTCAGAGCTCTCGAAACAGACTGAAGCAGTGTAGTGAACTGTGTAGATGCATGCTCACTAGAGCCTCTGATCTCTCTCCTCAGAAAATCAAATCCACTCTCTAATACTCCTCTAAGTCTGGCTGCCTCCATAGATAGGTCTGAGACCTCAGTGGTGCACTCCTGTGGCTGTGGATGTGCCAAAGCTAACACTTGCCCCTGCAAGTCAAGTACTCTCCCAGTCAGTCTCAAAATGTAATCCTCAAGCTGCTGAATCTGAACTGACTGATCTGAGATCATCTGAAATACAGTGGAGATGTGGGAGATCAAGGTTTGATCAGATGCATCAAATGATGTGGATCCCGATGCAAAAGCTGAAGTGCTCCACTGTCGAGAAAGCAAGGAAGTCACACACTGAGAAATCATCTCAATCTGATCATCAGCCAATCTGATCTCTGAGGAAAATGCTCTGCTGTCTGGCTGCTGGACTAGGGTGTGCCTCCTGGTGGACTCTGAAGGGCCAGCCTCTGGATCTGAAACAAACTGGATGTCTGGAGATGCTGCCCCTGATGTTATGGAGAGGTGATGAAGGACCTTCTTCCTCAGCTCTGTCCTCAACTCTCTCTTCTGCACCCTTAATCCAGCCACCATCGGTCCTAGTGAATCCCATGCGGTGCAAAGTATGTTGATTGATGGTGTCAGAGTGAGAAAGCCTAGCAGATGCCTCCCCCTCAAAACTAATTTCAAACCTCCTGAATACCAGTGTGAGGGCCATACCAAAAGGCAGATGTGCCTTGGATCTATTCAGTGTTTCTCTCATGGCCTCAATCATTAAAGCTGGGAGGTTTAAGGGGGTTTGGGTGATCACATGAAACATGATGCATATATCTCGGCCTGAAAGGAGGTCATGTCTACCACTTCTTGGGAAGAAAAGCTTTGTTACCAATTGATGTAGAATTCTCATTTCAATTGACAGGATCTTGGCTTTTAATTTATTTAGGCTTCCCGAGTAGGTTCCTTCTAAAATCACATTGATCCCTTCTTCCTTCACTGGGAGTTCTATGTTTGAATATCCCTCACAGGGCAAATGAAGAATCTCTCCCAAAATAATTGGATCTAAGCAGATATCAATTCCCTTAACAGTAGATGTTACTGTTCCATTGCCATAGCGTAGATTCAGATAAAACTCTCTAACCAAATCTACATATGTAACTTCTTTAAGAGAACAGTAAAAACCCCAACCTTGATTTTTGATCTTTGAATCAATGGAGAAACTCTCTTTTTCAAAAAATCTGAAGTCAACATTTTTGCCGGTTTCTACCTTTCTGACAGAGAGTGGAATTTTACTAGGGCTGAGAGGAGACTGAGAGGAACCTGGAGCAGATGCTGAAGCAGGAATGGGAGCAGAAGAGGTCTGAGAAGCTTGTCTTTTCCTGCGCACGCCCTCTTCCAGCTCACGGACCGATTTTCTTCTTTGAGGGAGTTTCATTTTTGGAGCCATTCTCACCACAAGAGCAAGCAAGGAGACTTGGAAGATCAAATGGGTGAGGAGAAGGAGGGTTACTAGGGGATGGAAAGGGATTTTTGGAGGAGAGAAATCCCAATTTGGAGAAGAATGGTGGAAGCTAGGGCACGCTCCAACCGCTCCAATCAAGGGAGAAAAATGGGAATAGTGCCTTTCCCAAGGGGTGATTTGAGGTGGTGAGGTGATGGAAGAAGGATCTTGGGCTTAAACCTTGGATTTGGAGAGAAAGAAGAGGAGGACTACGGGTTTTGGAGGGAGGAAGACGAAGATGGAGGGGTCGGCTCATGAACGGGTTTTTAGTTAAAAAGAGATGAACCCGTGGGATGTTGGCCGAAAATTGCAAGTATGCCATTGGGTCGACCCTAGGGGGTCGACTCATGATTCACAAAATTTCAGAAAAATTATGAATAAATTTTGAAAAAATTCAGAATTCTGGTAGAAGAATTTTTGCTCTATGAAAAGTTGTGAGAATGATAATCTTGAGCTTTTAGGTCCAAGAGAGATGATGAAAATTGAGCTCAAAGAAATTTTGACATTGATTCCTTAGAATTAGAGAGATATTTAAACAAATGGATCAAGAATTCTTAGATCTCTCCTAATTTCACAGAATCTATCTTTACTTAGGGCCTTTGTAAAGATATCGGCTAATTGATTTTCAGTGCAAACATAGTCAAGAATTATATCTTTGTTTTGAACATGTTCTCTTATAAAATGATGTCTGATTTCAATATGTTTAGACCTAGAATGCTGAATTGGATTTTTAGTAAGATTTATGGCACTAGTGTTATCATATCTTATGGGTGTTTCATTAAGTTTGATACCAAAGTCTTTGAGTTGTTGCTTAATCCACAAGATTTGAGCACAACAACTTTCGGCTGTAATGTATTCGGCCTCAGCCGTAGACAGTGCTACCGAATTTTGTTTCTTGCTAAACCAGGAGATTAGGTTAACTCCAAGAAATTGGCAAGTTTCACTAGTGCTTTTTCTATCTAATCTACATCCAGCAAAATCAGCATCTGAATATCCTATTAAGTCAATTAATGAGTTCTTAGAGTACCATAATCCTAGAGTTTGAGTACCATTTAAATATCTAAGGATTCTTTTAACAGCATTCAAGTGAGACTCTTTAGGATTAGATTGAAATCTAGCACACAGACAAACACTAAACATGATATCAGGCCTACTTGCAGTTAAATATAATAGAGAGCCAATCATACCTCTATAATATTTTAAGTCTACACATTTACCTTCTTCATCCTTGTCAAGCTTACATGAAGGGCTCATGGGTGTGTCAATTGCTTTGGAGTTCTCCATTCTAAATCTTTTGAGTAATTCCTTGGTGTACTTGCTTTGGGTGATGGAGATTCCTTCCTTTGTTTGTTTGATTTGGAGTCCGAGGAAGAATGTAAGTTCTCCCATCATGCTCATCTCGAACTCCCCCTGCATGAGCTTAGCAAAGTCTTGACAAAGAGATTCATTAGTAGACCCAAAAATAATGTCATCAATATATATTTGTATAATTAATATATCATTTTGATTTCTTTTAATGAAAAAGATTGTGTCTACATTACCTCTTGAAAAACTATTATTTAGTAAAAATTTGCTTAGCTTATCATACCAAGCCCTAGGTGCTTGTTTCAAACCATATAGTGCTTTATTTAATTTAAAAATATGATTAGAAAAAGCATGATTTTTAAAATCTGGGGGTTGTTCTACATAGACTTCTTCAGCAATATATCCATTCAAAAATGTACTTTTGACATCCATTTGAAATAATTTAAATTTCATAAAGCAAGCATATGCAAGTAGAAGTCTAATGGCCTCTAATCTAGCAACAGGTGCAAAGGTCTCATCAAAATCAATTCCTTCTTCTTGATTATAACCTTTAGCAACCAATCTTGCTTTATTTCTTATTATATTTTCATGTTCATCTAATTTGTTCCTAAAGACCCATTTTGTGCCAATTATTGAATAATTTTTAGGTCTTGATACTAAAGTCCATACATTATTTCTTTCAAATTGATTAAGTTCCTCTTACATTGCATTAATCCAATTACAATTATTTTCAGCTTCTTCAATAATTTTTGGTTCAAGATGAGAGACAAAAGTACAATGATTAAATACATCTTTAAGTGAAGAACGAGTTTTTACCCCATGCATAGGATCACCAATAATTAGCTCCTTAGGGTGATTGTGAACATACCTCCATTCTTTGGGTAGGTTATTTGTACCTTGAGGTTGTTCTTGATGTTCTTCACCTCCTTCATCCTGTTTGTCTTCATGTTCCTCATTATCTTGAAATGTTGAATCTTTCAAAGTGATCTTCTTCATTCCTTCTATAAGAGGATCTGCATCATCAACACCTTCATTCTTTCTTGAAGGAAGATCGTTAGATTCATCAAAGATAACATGTATCGACTCCTCTACTACTAAAGTTCTTTTGTTAAAAACTCTAAAAGCTTTACTAGAGGAGGAGTAACCAAAAAAGATTGCTTCATCTGATTTTGTATCAAAATTTTCAAGTCTTTCTTTACCATTATTTAATACAAAACATCGACAATCAAAAATATGAAAATATGCAATATTAGGTTTTCTTTCTTTCCAAAGCTCATAGGGGGTTTTCTTCAAAATTTGTCTAATTAAAGCACGATTTAAAATGTAACATGCTGTGTTAATAGCTTCCGCCCAAAAATATCTTGGAAGGTTGCTTTCACATAGCATGGTACGGGCCATTTCTTCTAAGGTTCTATTTTTCTTTTCTACTACCCCATTTTGTTGAGGTGTCCTGGGTGCAGAAAAATTATGGCCTATTCCTTTTTCATCATAAAATTTTTCAAAGTCTTGATTTTCAAATTTAGTTCCATGATCACTTCGAATATTTTGAATTGAAAATCCTTTCTCATTAGTGACTTTTCGGTAAAATTTAGTGAAAACTTGAAAAGTTTCATCTTTGTGTGCCAAAAAGAAAACCCAAATAAAACGAGAGTAATCATCTATAATTACAAAACCATATCATTTTTCTCCTAGACTAGTAGTTCTAGTAGATCCAAATAAGTCCATATGCAAAAGCTCTAAAGGTCTAGAGATTGAAACAATATTTTTGGATTTAAATGAAACTCTTGTTTGTTTACCTAGTTGGCATGCATCACAAATTCTATCATTTTCAAAATTCAATTTTGGCAAACCAAGAACCAATTCTTTCTTAATTAATTTTGAAAGTGAATGCATGCTAATATGTGCAAGCCTACGATGCCAAAGCCAACTAGTCTCATTAATTTTAGCATTCAAGGATACTAGGCATTGCATGTTTATTTTGGATAGATCATTTAAATCTACCATATAAACATTACCATGTCTATGTCCAATAAATTTAATGCCATCATTAATAGGACTAGTTACAATGCAAATAGAAGATTCAAAAATAACTTTATATCCTTTATCACAAAATTGACTAATGCTTAGTAAATTATGCTTTAAACCATGTACTAACAAAATATTTTCAATATATTTGGAGGGAGTGATACCAATGTTACCTATATCGATAATCTTTCCTTTGCCATTGTCTCCAAAAGTGACCATCCCTCCATTCTTAGCATCAAGAGTGATGAATTGAGATTCATCACCAGTCACGTGTCTCGAGCATCCGCTGTCAAGATACCATTTCCTGTTTCCTCCTTGGGATGCTAGACACACCTGCAAGCAAAAGTCAAGTTTTTGTTTTGGGTACCCAAGCTTTCTTGGGTCCTTTTTGGTTAGTCATAATGGTTCCTTTTGGAACCCATATTTTCTTTACATTTGAGTTTACAGATTTGTTAGAGAAGCAAGTGTATGACTTGTCCTATTCTACCATATTTGAAGCAAGTACTATTAGAGAACTTGTTATTTGAAGAGTTTACATAGATATTTTTCAGATACTTTTATTTTTTCAAAGGGTTATAGCCAAGTCCAGCCTTGTCATACACGGCTTTTTGATTATCAAGAATCATATTAAGTTTATTTGAACTCAAGGTAAAATTTTTTACTATTGGTTTTAGCTTGGCAATTTTATTCTTTAAACTTTGATTTTCTTGAAGCAGGATGGATTTTTCAATTAAAATACTTTCATTTTATTTCAATAAAGATTGATTTTTCAATTTTAGATCTTTATTCTTCATCTCCAGTTTCTTTAATTCATCAACTAAATCATAAAAAGCTTCATGTAGTTCTTCAAATGTAAAGTCACTAGGAGTTTTGAAAATTATCTCATTTTCGTGTGCCATAAGGCACAGGTTGGCTTGTTCAGTCGAGTTTTCCTCTTCGGAGCTTGAGTCATCACTCGCACTCCAAGTGGCCATCATGGCCTTCTTCTTGTACTTCTTGGGATCCTTCTTCAGTTGTGGGCATTCGGACTTGAAGTGTCCCTGTTTCTTGCATTCGTAGCAGATAAGGGGTTGATCTTTCTCTTTTTCTTTGCTGTGTTCCCCTTTTGTGAATGGCCTCTTCCTCATCCCTTATTTTTTTTTTCTCAAAAATTTCTTGAATCTTCGGATAATGAGTGCCATCTCTTCATCCTGTTCTTCATCTTCAGTGTCATCAGTTTCTTCATCTGGTGGAGCTATGGATTTGAGGATAATTGTTCTCTTCTTTTTGACTTCTTCCTCTTGATGTTGCTTCATGCTCAGCTCATGAGTCATCAATGATCCAAGAAGCTCTTTCAAGGGTAGAATGTTCAAGTCCTTGGCTTCTTGGATGGCGGTCACTTTGGCTTTCCAAGTTCTTGGTAAGGACCTGAGAATCTTTCTTACAAGCTCACTGTTAGTATAGGACTTACTAAGACTCTTTAAACCATTTATAATATCAGTAAAGCGAGTAAACATTTCAGTTATGGACTCATCATGCTCCATTTTAAATAATTCATATTTATGCATAAGCATGTTGATTTTAGACTCCTTTACTTGATTGGTTCCTTCATGGGTTACTTCTAACCTATCCCATATTTCTTTAGCAGATGAGCAAGTAGAAATGCGATTAAATTCGTTAGCATCAAGAGCACAATAAAGAACATTCATTGTTTTAGCATTTAATTGGGCCATTTTCTTATCAACCTCATCCCATTCTTTCTCGGATTTGGCTGATTCCACACCATCTATAATTTTAGTGGGTGTGTGAGGATCGATCACTATGATACTCCACATATCATAGTCGAGTGCTTGAATGAATATTTTCATCCGAGCTTTTCAATAGGTGTAATTAGACCCATTGAAAAGTGGAGGTCGGTTAGTGGATTGCCCCTCGGCTAGAGAAGTACCGACTTGAGTTGCCATAGATCTTTGGCTCTTTGATTGTTTAGATCAAAGTAGGGCTAGAGCACCGGACTCTGATACCACTTGTTGCCCAGCTATGCAACCCAAGAGGGGGGGTGAATTGGGTTTCTAAAAATTTTAAGCTTAACTTATGACTTATGAAAAATATTTGACAATAGCTAAATAAATAGGGAGAGTAAAATTAATTCAAGACTAATGGCTAAAAGCAAGAATGCAAGAAAATAATGAAGAGTTAAAGAAGAGCAATTAGGCACACCACAAACAAAAGAATTTATAGTGGTTCGGTGCCAACCTTGCACCTACATCCACTCTCCAAGCTCCTACTTGGGAATTTCAATCCACTAACTTGTATTCAACACGAATACAAATATCGAAAACTCCGATTCTAGCTATCCCAAGCTAGTCCACTTATTTCTCGGGTATAAGCTAACCCAATACACTCCGATTCAAGGTTCGGATCAACCTTTTCTTGTTTTGGAACCCTTCCAAAATAAAAACAATAACTCAAGCAAAGTATAACAATGAATAGCACAAGTAAGTACAAAGAAAGCTCCTTTAATGAGCGAATGAGACTTTAAATATACTTTACTCAAAGAGAAGAAGACTCTTTTTGATTTCCTCAAGGTGGTTGGTGCCTTGAATGTACACTTGAGGAGTTGGTGAGCTTGGATTAAAGGCTTCTTGAATGCTTTGAGTGAGCTCTTGCTTAGGACTGAAAAGTTTGCTTGAAATCCCTTTTTTCAAAAACTCTCTTCTTTTTTCTACTTCATGATTCCCACCTTTTTGTCCCTTTTATAGCTTTAAGAAATGGTAGAAAATATTCTGGACTGAAATAGAGCCGTTAGACCACAATAAATGAGCATTAAAAGCACTTAAAATGGGTTAAAAACTAGCCGTTGTGGAATAATCCCGTCACAGGGGTCGACTCATGGGTCGACTCATGCCTGGGGGTTGACTCATGGGTCGACCTCTGTGAAAAAATATCAGAAAACCATTAGAAAATAAGGTTTTATGATTTTTGGCCTAAAAACAGCAGGGGTCAACTCATGGGTCGACTCACAGGTTGTGCCAAGCCAAAAAATTTGTGTGCCAAACAGCTCATTATGCTATGAGTTGACTCATGGGTCGACTCATGATTTTCAAACATGAATATCTTTCAAAATACAAGTCCAAAAATAATAAAATTTTCATCAATGGATCACAAATCTTTTGTTCTATCATTTGATGCTTTCAAATCAGGATTTGGTAAAATTATGATTTTGTTCCTGAAGAGCAATAAGTCTTTTTCAAGCGAAAATCATTAGTACCTCTTCAAATGCTTTGTAATCATCAAAATAAACCCAAGAAGCAACAGCAGAGTCAGACGGCAGTCATGTAGGCCTGACGATGAGTTGGAATGAGTGGGGTCAGTCGGTATACCCCAACAGTTGCCTCCCTCCACTCCTGAGTCGGATGGTGCGCTGGCCAATGTCTTTGTTTGGGTGGCAGCATCGGACGAAAGGAGTGGATTCCCATCACATTAAGTCCTGATTCTGACGATCGCACCGCTGGCTGATTCGGTGTCAGGCACCTCATGGATGCCAGGCAATTCACCGGCGTCAGATGTCCCGTTGGTGTCCCGTCGGTGTCAGATATCCTATCGGTGTCAGGTGTCCTGTCGGTGTCAGGTGTCCCGTCCCATCGGCGTCAGACGTCCCATCTCGTTGGGAATGAAAATCGTCGTTCCCGTCGCCCCTTCGGGGATGCGAAACATCACGGCCTTTTTGCTACGTGGCAGGTGGCCATTGGGCTGGGTCTGTTCGAGCGGATGGAGGTGACGTGGCTCGATCTGAGGATAGGTGCGTCGAACCGTCAGGCCGAAAGATGGCCCGGATGTCGCCACGTGGTGCGATCTGGGAGCTCCTCATTGGTCGTGCCTCCATCTCGGCCGTCGGGGGGCACTATATATACAAGGTCGCCTGCATCCAGATTTCTACTCTCCCCATTTTGCTGTCGAAACTCTGCCCGCGCAGTCCCCCATTCCAGGTAATCATCTCCGCTTTTCTTCTTCTTAGGAGTCTTCCTTTTCTTCTGGGAGCCTTCATCGTCCCTTGTTTTCTTCCTTGCTTTCTTACGGTTCTCTTCCTCCTTTTCCTTATTTTCTGTCTTCTGTTCTGGTTCATGGCTAGAACATCTCCAAGAGGAGGTCGGTCGGGGAACCCGACTGACGATCCTCGGTCGACCCCGGAGGTGGAGGTCTCTTCACTTTCGGGGCTGAACGTCGATCGGCTCCGGGAGCAATATTGCATCTCGGAGCAATTTCGGCTGTTCACCCCTGGTGCCAACGGTCGGGTCAACAGCCCGCCCGAGGGCCAGGTGGCCTTCTACGTCGAGGACCTCCGGGTCGGTCTTCGCTTTCCGGTTTCGGAGTTCGTCCGGAACGTATTTGACTATTACGGGCTATGTCCGGTGCAACTTGCACCGAACTCGGTTTGGCTAATAGTTAGTTTTGCCTTGCTGTGTCGGCTTTTGCCGACTATCCCTCAAATTTCACTTTTTCGAGCATTTTTTATCCTCCAACCCCACCCTAAAGCCCGAGGGTGGTGGTACTTTAATCCTCGGAAGGGGCTTTCCTTCATCACGGATCTTTCATCGTCGATCCATGGGTGGAAGAATCAATTCTTTTTCGTCTCCTCTTTTATTCCTTGGGGGTTTCCTATCCGTTGGGGGGACCCCCGAACCCAACCAAATGAGAACATTCGGTTGGAAGCCGGGGATCGGGAAGACTTCCACCGCTTGAAGGATATTTCAGTACCGAAGCAGAGGGAGCTCGTCACCGAGCAGGCCCTGTACGATGCCGGTCTCAGCCCGATCCTTCGCTTAGGTCTGTTTTTCGTCTTTATTCCCCTTTCTTCTTTCCTTTCTTTTGTGGTGCTGACCATCTGTCGTCGTCTGCAGATATGCCACCGAGGGGGAGACTGACGGCGGTCGATGTCCGATAGTACGCCGTGCGGAAGAGGCCGGCACAGGGGGCCGGGCCATCGCGCCCTCCCAAGAGGCCCCAAGTAGATCCAGCGAGCGAGCCGACTGGGTCAGAGGCGGAGCCCTTCATCGCACTGTCGGTGCCGACGGTGCTTGTCGAAGTCCCGTCCGAGAAACCATCGGTCGAGGGAGCAACCTCGCCCGAGGGAAGGGCGGCCGAGGAATCGATCGAGAACGTGCCGGCTGTTCAGCCGGCAGAGGAGGTCCGGGAGGAGGCACGCGAGCCCGAGCAACCCACGTCCGCTGCTGCCGCACCTTCGGAAGAGACTCGATCGGGTTCAAGCATGCCATCCTTCTCCGACATCAGGGCCTGGCTGTCCGCTTGAGGGAAGGCCCCGATGGCGTCCGACGATGAAGGAAGGTCGGTCGGTGGTGGGGCGTCGACCGATTTTCCACTTTTCGAAGGGGCATCGGGCCTGGCCAAGCACGACTTGGCCAGACGGTTGTGCCAGGCGCTCCTTCTCCCGGCCGACATTGAGGCCATGAAGAATCAGCGGATCTCCGATATGCTGTCTTCATTCTACCCGACCATGATCCGGATAAGTCCCCTCTTCTTTGTTTTTCATTATTGTTTCTCATAAGTTCAGCCTTCTGACGGTCGGTTTTGTCTCCCGCAGTTGATTTATAATATATCCGAGCTAGAGGCCGGATACCGAAGATTCGGCGATCTGCGCGCGGCCTGGAGGGACAAGGTCGCGGCCGTCGATGACGATAGGGTCATACTGGTCGACCAGTTGCAGCAGTCGGTCGACTGGGAAGCCCGACTCGAGGGGGAGGTCTCCCGTCTCACCGAGGAGGTCTCCTGACTCACAGGCGCCTTGGCGACTTCGGAGTCCGAGCTGCAGTCGACCTGGGCCGACGCCAAGAAGAAGTCCCGAACCGTCCGTTGGTTGCATCACGAGAGGGACAGCTTCGCCAAGGACCTCATGGCTGAACGCGAGCAGCTCCGAGTAAGCCTCGAGAACCTCGCTAAGGTCGAAGAAAGTCTGTCCATCGCTCAGGCCGACGCAGACATCGCGAGGGCGGAAGCGGAGTCGGCGAAGCCATGGGTCGGGCTATAGAAGACTTCCGCGACTCGAAAGAGTACTGGGAGGAACTTCTGGAGAGCGGCTTCCTCTCATACCAAGTGGGGTACGAGGATGCTCGGGAAGCCGTTCGGAGCTTGTACCCAAAGCTCGACCTCGACAGCATCGTTCCGCCAGAGTCGGAGGCCCCAACTGCGGAGGAGACGGCCGACCCATCACCGGGAGGTCGCACCACCAGAGCGAAAGCCGAAGCAGACACGGAGCAGGCCACCGAAGGTCAAGCAGCTTTGACTCCTGAAGCCCGAGTAGATTCGCCGACCGTCACCAATCTCCGTCCGATGGAAGAGGCTGATTCTGAGGACTAGTCGGTCTTTTATTTTTCTTTACTTCTGTTTATCATACTTGTATTCGGGCTTCGGCCTAGTTTTGTAAACTTAACCTGAACTTTAATGAAATCGAAGTCAAAGTCTTTTCAACTTGGACTCTTCTCCTTCGTATGTCTCTCTTCTTTCATGTGTCGTGGGATACTTTTGAACACATAAGTCGCTAGCCCGATAGATTAGTTAGGACGTTCGGTAACGCGCGCCGCTGCAAAGGCAGAGCGAATTCCGACTTTGGATCAGCCTCCCGATTGTCGTGTAACCCAATGATCGTGGGCTTAAGTCGAACATCTGTCGCCCGATTGTGAGTCGGGCATGTTCGTCGAGTCAATAGTCGACCGACCATCGGGCAGGACTCAATGGTCGGATCATTTCACAGGGTCTGATAGTCGAATGTCGTTCGATGCGTTCAGTCGAATGGCGTCCGATGCGTTTAGTTGGGGAAGTGATGACAAGTCAGATTCCCGTTACCCAGACCTAGGTCGGGTACTTACGTCGCATCGTGTGATAAACGATGGTAAGTCGAATATCCTTCGATCGGTCGTAATTCGGTCGGTGAGTGGTGAACGCGATAGTGATCGCGTCGGTGTTTTGCCTTTTTTGACCGGGGCTAAGTCGGCGAGTCAGCCGATCGTTTTGCCCGAGAGTTCGACTGTAGAAGGAGCGTAACTCCCATCGTCATGGATATATCGGCCCTTGTAAGCGTCTGATGCATCGTCGGCGATCGGGCCGTCGGTTCCAAGTAGAACGTTAAGTCCGAGTCGGGACGTCGGGGCTCGTACTTCTTGGTGAGCACCAACCGACAGTCGAAGAGTCAAGATTCCAGACTCTGAAATTTGAAACTGAATTTGTATTCCTGATGAGTGGGTACAAAGTTCATTGGTAATACAACTTTAGGTTGTCGGCATTCCAGGTCCGGGGAATGGGGTTCCCTTCCAGAGTCTCCAGCCGGTAAGCTCTTGGCCCGTAGGTGTCCGCTACTATGTAGGGCCCTTTCCAATTCGGAGCTAACTTCCCTTGGTCTAGAGGCTTCGAGACTTCTGCCTTTCTTAGGACTAGGTCCCCAGGCCTAAAAAGCTTTGGTTTGACCTTGGCGTTGTAATATCGGGCCATTTTCTATCGGTAAGAAGCCATGCGAAGTTGAGCCTCGCTCCGAAGCTCGGAGAGGAGGTCTAGGTCGGCTCTCCGGCACTCAGAGTTGTCCAGCTCTTGATACTGCTCGACTCTAGTTGATGGTAGTCCGATCTCGAGCGGTATCATCGCTTTCATCCCATAGGCCAAACTGAAAGGTGACTCTCCGGTCGGAACACGGGGGGTCGTCCGGTAAGCCCACAGGACGGAGTTCAACTCCTCGACCCAGAGGCCTTTGGCTTCATTCAGTTGGGTTTTGAGCCCATGCAGTATGGTCCGGTTGGTTACCTCGACTTCACCGTTGGACTGTGGGTGCCCGATCGAAGTCAATCGATGCATGATGTGAAACCTCGCACAGAAGTCTCTGAAGTCCTAGTTGTCGAACTATCGTCCGTTGTCGGTGATAATGGTGTGCGGCAATCCGAACCTAAAGATGATGGACTTCTGGACGAAGTCCTCCATCTTTCGCTCGGTAATCTGCGCCAGAGGCTCGGTTTCCATCCACTTGGTAAAGTAGTCGATGGCGACGACTATGAATTTTTTTTGGCCAGATGCCGGAGGGAAGGGACCGAGTATGTCGACCCCCCACTGGGCGAAGGGTCATGGGGCGACAATTGGGGTGATTTGGCTGGCTGGTCGGTGTTGTATGTTGGCGTATCTTTGGCATGGCTCACACTTCTGAACCAACTCAGCTGCGTCCTTCCTCATGGTGGGCCAGTAGTAACCCTGCCGCAGGACCTTGTAGGCCAAGGATTTGCCCCCCAAATGACTTCCGCAGATCCCTTCGTGTACTTCTCTGAGCGCGTAGTCTGTGTCGGTTGGTCCCAAGCATCTGAGCAGGGGAAGGGAGAACGATCTTTTGTAGAGTCGGCCATCCATTATCACGTATTGGGAGGCCAACCATTGGAGCCGTCTGGCCTCCGTGGGATCTTCAAGACTAATCTCATCGGTCAGGTACCGAACAATCGGATCCATCCAGCTTGGTTCGGCTGCCAGTTGTAGCACCTCTTCGGCCTTGTCGATGCTTGGCTGCTCGAGATTCTCCACGAGCATCCAGCCCAAAGCGTCGTAAGCTGAAGTCGCCAGCCTGAAGAGTGCGTCGGCCCGGGCGTTCTCTGACCTGGGGATATGGGAGATCTCGAAATATCCGAGGTGCGCTATAAGATCTTTCACTTTCTGGAGATATTTTGCCATGGTTAGATCTCGCGCCTCGAATTCGCCCTTGACCTGCCCCATGATTAGCTGAGAATCGGAGAAGACCCGAAGGCTGTCGATCCTAAGTTCCTTCGCCATCCTCAGGTTGGCGAGGAGCGCCTCATACTCGGCTTGATTGTTGGAGGTTTTAAAGTCGAATTGGAGGGCGTACTCAGTGACTACCCCCTCCGAGTTGGTGAGCAGGAATCCGGCCCCGCTCCCCTGAGCGTTTGAAGCCCCATCGATGTGCAGTACCCAGGTGGACCTCGGGTCAGGCTCGAAAATCGTAGTTCCTCCGAGGTTCTCGCCTTTCGATCCTCTGTCAATCGTCGGGCATTCTGCAATGAAGTCGATCAGGACCTGGGCCTTTAAGGCAGGTCGCGATCGGTACTGTATGTCGAACTCGCTGAGCTTCATCGCCCATTTCGCCAGTCGTCCCAATGTATCGGGTCGGCGTAATATCGCCCTCAGGGGCTGGTTGGTGAGGACCACAATGGCATGCGCTTGGAAGTATGGGCGGAGTCATTGTGCGGACACGGTCAGGGTGAAAATCATCTTTTCTGTCTCCGAGTATCGAGCTTCAGCGTCATGGAGCACTTTGTTGGTGTAATATATAGGTTGGTGGATTCGGCTCTCGTTCTCCTGGACGAGCATCGAGCTGACCGCCTCGGGGGAAGTGGCCAAGTAGAGGTACAGCATCTCCCCGACTTCCGGCTTCACAAACAGCAGTGGGGAAGCCAGGTACCTTTTCAGGTCCTCGAAGGCCCGTCGGCACTCATTCGACCAAGAGAAGCCCTTCACCTGCCTCAGGGTTTTGAAGAATGGGAGGCATCTTTCAGCTGACCGAGAGATGAACCAACTGAGAGTGATGATTTTTCCATTCAGCTGCTGGACCTCCTTCTTGGTGTTCGGGTGCCACATGTCGATGATTGTCTTTATTTTCTCAGGGTTAGCCTCGATTCCACATTGAGAAATGAGGAACCCGAGGAACTTTTCCGAAGTTACTCCAAAAGCACACTTAGTCAGATTCAGCTTCATTCAGTGTTGTCGTAGAGTGCGAAAAGCTTCTTCGAGATCTCGAACATGATCTACAGTCTGTGCACTCTTTACCAGCATGTCGTCCACATATACTTTCATATTGCGCCCGATCTGGTCTTTGAAGACCTTATTGACGAGTCGCTGGTAGGTAGCTCTGGCGTTCTTCAGTCCGAAGGGCATTACCCTGCAGCAGTAGAGGCCCTTTGAGGTCACGAAGGTGGTGTGCTCCTTGTCTTCGGGCACCATTCGGATCTGATTGTATCCGGTGAAAGCGTCCATGAAACTGAGCAGTCAGTGGCCGGACGTCGCATCTACCAGCTGGTCGATCTTTAGGAGTGGAAAGCTGTCCTTCGGGCAGGCGCGGTTTAGGTCAGTGTAGTCGATGCAAATCCTCCAACTTCCGTTGGCCTTTTTGACCATGACAATGTTGGTGAGCCAATCGGGGTATGTAGTTTCTTTGATGAAGCCTGCCTCGAGTAGCTTGTCCACCTCTTCATCGATGGCTTTCTGTCTTTCAGGCACAAAAGATCCTTTCTTCTGCCTCACCGGCCTCATCGTTGGGTCGATGTTAAGTCGGTGTGTAATTGTCTCCGGAGGGATGCCCGACATATCTGCTGTCGACCAGGCGAATATGTCGGCATTGGCCTTCAGTAGCTCCGCCAACTGTCGTCGCTCGGGGTCGGGCAATTGAGACCCGACCCACACCTTTCGGTCGGGATTCTCCGCTATCGAGATGGAAACGAGCTGTTCGGCCGGTTCACCCCGCTCTTCTTCTTCCCGTTGGTCCAGCTTGTCGACCGTCAGGGGGTCCTTCGATTCGTCGCTTTGAGCAGAGATCTGAAATCATCGTCGGGTGAGTTGTTGGTCTCCGTGTATCTCCCTGACTCCATTTTTGGTCGGAAACCGAACCAGGAGATGATACGTCGAAACTATCGCCTTGAGAGCATTTAGTCCGGATCTTCCAAGTATGGCATTGTAGGCCGAGGGCACTTGGACGACCATAAAAATCAAGTGGACTGTGCTCTGTCGGGGTTCGGTTCCGACCATCACGGGCAAAGTAACTTCTCCTTCCACCGCGACAGCATCTCCAGCGAAACCTATCAAGGGTGTAGAGACCCTCTTGAGTCGGTCGGTCGACAGTCGCATCCAGGAGAAGGTTGAGTAAAACAAAATGTTCATTAAACTTTCATTATCTACAAAGATTCTTTTTACATCATAATTGGCTATTGTTGCCGAGACAACAACAGCATCATCATGGAGAGTTTGGATGCCCCGAACATCTTCTTCTGTAAAAGTAATTACATCGTCCGGGCATGGCTTTTTCGTCGGCTCCCCTCCAGCAGACATCCCCGGGCTCAGTCATTTGGAAATCATATTGATGACCCCGATCGTGGGCTGATTAGTCGTTGCTTCTTCAGTCGGCTGGGGTCGTCAGTCGGCAACGGGTTGAGTCGACGGGTTCCTCCGAAATTTGCCGAGATATCCCCGGTGTATGAGGGCTTCGATCTCATCCTTAAGTTGGATGCATTGCTCGGTATTGTGGCCGTGGCCCCGGTGGAATCGACAGTACTTTCGTCGGTCGAGGCCCTTTGCCTTCAGAGGCGGAGGCCGTCGCAGGTACTCTTTCCCTTCGATCTCCATCAAAATCTGCGCACGAGAAGCAGAAAGAGGAGTGTAGGAGTCATACCTGGGACGTGTCGGCCTTGGACTCCACCGTCGAGGCGACCTCTGGTTCCGTCGTGGGGGCGAGACCTGACCGTCGGTCGGGGGCCTGCTAGGCTCGACAGGGTCCTGACCCTTTCTTCGCTTCTCCTTCAAGCCCTTGGACTCGGTCAGGCGCCGGTCGGAAGCTCCTTCATCTGCGTGCATGTACTTGTATGCGCGCTCCAGCAGTTCGGCATATGTCCGGGGGAGGGTCTTGTCCAGGGAGTAAGTAAATCGGGATGCCCTCAGCCCCCGCTTCATGGTCGAGATGGCCATGTCTTCATTGAGATCCCGGACCTCAAGCGTGGCCGCATTGAATCACATCACGAAATGTCGAAGCGTCTAATTTTCTCTTTGTTTGAGAGAAAAAAGGCTGTCCGAGGTTCGTGGCGGCTTCCGGCTGGTGCTGAAGTGGGCCACGAAAGAGTGCTCGAGCTGTCCGAAGGAGTGGATACTTCCCGATCGAAGATCGGAGTATCAGGCCCTGACAGTTTTGCGGAGCGTGGTGGGGAAGCCGATGCAAAAAAGAGCATCGGTCGCCCCTTGGATCGTCGTGAGAGCCTTATAGCTCTCCAAGTGGTCAATTGGGTCGGTGGAGCCATCGTAAGGCTCCACGTGTGGCATCTTGAACCGATTGGAGATCGGTTCGTCGAGAATGAGTCGGGAGAGAGGTTGGGCGGTCTGAAAATCAACGTCATTCGAGGATTTCTGTTCGTCCTCCTGCAGCTGGGCAAGCCGACGGTCGATTTTCTCGAACCTGCGTTCGTAGTCGTCGATCCGTCGGTGCTGAGAGACCCCGGGGGTGGAGTCTCCGAAGGAGTCTGAGAGAGAGGCGGACAGTGTTCGCGGTCGCTTCTCCTTCCTCGCTCGTTCCAGCTAGGAGGGAGATGGCCGTCGAGGCCGATGGGTGTCGTGCCGCGGCTGCCCCTCCTCCTCTCGGTGGGAGCGCTGTGGCAAGTGCTCCCGAGGAGGCGACGGAGATCGATGCGGGCATCGACAGCTGCTCCTAAAGGGCATCGGACGTGCCGTCAGTTGCTCGACCGGCGAGAGCGGCAGCCGGATTGGTTGTTGTTGAAGGCTCTTGACTGCATCTGTCAGTATGATCATCTGCCGCACAATCACCGCGATCTGTGCCTCCGTGGTCACCGCGGGATGCAGAGAGCTAGGTTCCACCATGGAGGGTGGAGGAGAGACCTCTTCCAGGCGGGAAGAGCGCCTCGCCGATCCGGTGACTCTCGACCGTTGAGCTCTTATTCTTGTCATCTTAGGAGATATTTCGAGTTTCGTGGGGGTTACAATCCCTGGTGCTGTCGATGAAGCACTACCCCCTACCTGGCGCGCCAATCTGTTGCGGCCAATCCCCTCGTCGCCTGATCGCCGGGAACGAGCGCCTGCAAAAGAAATCCACACTGACCGGAGGTGACTCCGGCAGGGACCCTCCGACGGTCAAGTCAGAGAGGAGACTAGGCAATAGTAGAAAAGAATCAAAGAGCTCAACGAGAGAGAGGGTAAGAGCGGGAGCTAGAGAGGAGGAGGGATTCTAGGGTTTCGAAAGAACCTCCCGGCACTGTTGCCTTCCCCGATATATATAGTAGAGCACGGTATGGCGCCGTCAGTAATGGTGCAGACAATCGAAGAATTGTCAACTCATCGAGGACTGTCAGAGTCATCGTGAGGTTGTCAAATCATCATGGAGCTGTCAAATCGCTAGGGTTGACCCATGTCTTAGGTGGGATAATGCCCCTAGGCGGCAGTGCCGCATGCCGTTGTCAGGGTTGACAGTTTCCGACAGTCGTACGGCATCTGAAGGAGCCGACCGACTATAGGTCGGTGGCTAGTTGAGGGACATCGGGTGGAAACTCGGGGCCCCTCCGACAGTCAGTCGGGCGCGCTGTAAGAGTCGGGCATCGGATTCCATAGTGCAGCCGATCAAGAGAGAGAAGAAGGTCTGCCCGACCGACGTATCCTCGGTCGGTCGGTAACGGCAGCCGTCGGTCGGCAGAGTCGGATGCCAGTCATGTAGGCCCGACGATGAGTCAGCGTGAGTGGGGTCGGTCGGTATACCCCAACAATTATGAATCTAATTCTCCCTCGCATAGAAGAAATAAAATCATTGACAGCTAGTTGGGAGAATCATGGATTCTGTTTCAAGGCTGTAGACTCTGCATTTAATATATATTTTGATACTTGAATATATGTAAATAAAATGGCATAAGCAGATTGCTCATTGGCTTACTAATTAGCTTATTAGACTTTAGGCTAAATTAAACACACTTCAACATATTATCGTGAACAGCTGGGAATGAGCTTGAAATGCTAGATGATCAATGGGACAGGTGGAAAACCAAGAATGCTTGTATGTATCATTGCCTCCCAAGTATAAGTGTGTCTATATATATATATATATATATATATATATATATATATATATATATATATATATATATATATATATATATATATATATATATTTGCCTCTAATTCCTTTCCTTTATAATTAATGGAAGTTTTTATTTTGCTCCTATTTCTCACTTGTTCAGGATCTATATAATGGAAATGATGTAAATCAAAGATGGGGTAGAGTGATCTGATCGGTGGAATATGAATATTTATCAAGCAAATAGAGGGAACAACCTAGGGTTCATTATATGTGGAATGAATTAAGAGGAGATGGTTATGCACTTACTACCTCATTCTACCACCTTCTATGAGGAAATGATTCTCTTCTCTAGATTCTAGTTATATCAAGGAGAAAAAGGATTGAATGTGGTGGGAAGGAGGCCAAGGTTCTTGTGTTGACATATCCAGAAAGAAAGGGAAAAGCTATTTGAGATGTTTAATTATTTTCAAAACTTATTGAACCATTTTGTTATTCTCAAAAACTATAATCTTGTTGGGATTTGAATACTGAAAATAATAGATTAAGCAAAAGCAGATAACCATGCTAATGATAAACATAGAGAAATCACAGCAATCAGAAGAATACCATAATTTTTCGTGATTCGATCGAAACCTACATCCACATAGGGATCGGAGCAAGAAGGAGCTTCCACTATAATAATAGTTTAGAGTACAAAAAATCTTTTCTGACACTATACCGAAAACACCACTTCTGATATAAGAAAGAAGAAATCTAAATTAAAAAAATCTCCAGAAGAATCCTCCTCAATGAAATAACTCTAACTCGAGGTTGAGCGAACTCCTTCAATCGACATTCTTCAATCTTCTTTTTTTGAACAAAGTAGCCTCCAAGCCTCTCTTCTTCTTTCTCTCTCTCTCCTTTTGGTGGCTTCATAGTCTCCTCACTGCCTTCTTTTTTTTCTGTGTTCCACACACTGTTTCTCACATCCATGGGCCCCCTTCTTTTATGGACAAGAGCTAGAGTCCTTCACAGACTCGTTTTCCATACAATAGGAGGTTTTCGTATCTCAAAAGGTCTTCCATGTGTTGGTTTCGCAAAGTTTGCATCACTCTTTTCTTTTTCTCTCGCGTGTTACCGCCTCCTCCCCCTAGTTACATGAGCCTTTCCTTTAAGACCTTCAATTAATACAGTGGGTCCCATATGAAGAAGGATAATACCAACAAATCTTTTCCTCCCGACTCATATGAGAGGTTCCATCAAGTCTGCAGTACTCTTGCTCCTTCATTGCTTTCAACTACTACTCACTATGCCGGTACTCCTTGGCTTCGGAGTAGGACTCAGGCTCTTGTGCATCCATCAATAACACGTAATCCTGTGGTGGGTATCTCACGGATGGCCTCTGCTCTCTTGTAGATCTTCAGACCTCCTATGTAGGTTGCGCATGTGACTCAGTCTGAACACCATCCGTACTCTCTTTAGTCTCGTGACTATTATCTGTACTATCATCCATAGTTCTTTTTCCATCATCAAGACTTCTCAAAGAAGTATCTGGGCACAAGTCTACAAGGCTGCTTGGGGTCGACTTTGGCTTATTAGGCTTCTTAAAGTCGTCGATCATCGATCCTCCAAAAAAATAATATTGCGACTGCACACGATCTTCTACTCCATAGGATCCCACAATTGATAGGTAGCCAAACACCCCTTCCTCATCGTAGCCTGGGAACATGCACTGCTTCGTCTTGGCATCTAGTTTGGACCTCTCATCTTTAAAAATATGCACGAATGCTCTACATCCAAAAACTTTTAAATAATTATAAGAAATATTTTTTTCCAACCATACTCTCTGCAGTATATCATCCTCAAGAGTATAGAAAGGAGAAAGATTAATAACATGGACCGCAGTCATCAATACCTCTCTTTAGAATGTCTTTGGTAATATGGCATAACAGAGCATGCTTCTGATCTTCTCGTAGATCATTCTGCTCATCCTCTCAATAACCCCATTCTGTTGCGGTGTCATAGGCACCATTTTCTCCAATTTGATGCCATTTTGTTAACAATATTTTTCAAAAAGACCTCTATATTCACCCCTGTTGTCCATCTGTATGCACTTCAGCTTTCGTCCAATATCCCTTTCAACAGAGAGGTGAAATTACATGAATGTATTGAACACCTAGTCCTTCACTTTCAAAGCATGTGTCCAAACCATCAGAAAACTTTCATATATCTTCAATCCAAAACCATCAGTAGGAAGAGCGTTCTTCTTGGCCAAAATTGACATCCCCTTTTGGCTCATATGTCCCAGTTGTCGATGCCATAATTCTAAAGTAGAAGGTTCATTCGCTGTGTTCACCTCCTCCTTATCGAGCTTGGCTTGCATAAAGTAGAGAGAGCCTTGCTTGATGTTTCTGGCTACTACTAGTGATTTCTTGATTAGCTTCTACTTACCATCTCCAAACACATTGTAGTAGCCCTCCTCATCTAGTACCCTTATCATAGGTTCAAATGGATATCTGGTATATGTTAAATATTCTTCAACACCAGCCTGTACCCCAAGCTTGTGATCAACATAATATCTCCGACGTTAATGATTTTTGATTTTTCATTGTTTCTCATTTTTACGGTCCCAAAGTCACTGGAATGATAAGACGAGAATAATTTTCATCTCAGTGTAACATGATATAAAGCGATCAAATCGATCACCCAGATAGAGTCTTGGCCAGTAATACCTGCAAGACTATCATCTGTTGTGCCATAAACAACAGTCATCTCTTCAGCTGAAGCTACTATTGTCATCTCATTGTCCGACCTAGAGTCACCACCTAATTTATTTTCTTCTTCTTCAGTAATTAGTAGTCTTTCTTAAAGTGCCTCATTTACCATAGTTGTAATATCTGCTACTTTGGGACTTGGATCTCTCCTGTGATTTGATGCGGCCATCATCTAAGTTAGATTGGGAGTCTCTATGGTTGCTTCTTCTTTTGTTTTCCATGACAAGGACCTCATTGTGGCTCGAGACCCCTTGCTCCTTCCTTCTGGCCTCCTTGTTAGGCATACAATTTTTCACCGTTGTCAAGGCTATCAAACCCTCCGGTGAAGAATTATTTATCGACACCACCAGAGTCTCTCAACCGTCGGACAAGGACTCAACAATAGTAGGGCCTGGAGCTCCTCATCTAACGCCATCTTCATCATGGCGAGCTAGTTCACCACGTTCTGGAAGTTGCTTAGATGCTCCATCATGGAAGTCCCCTCCTTATATTTCATGTTCACCAATTTGTGAATTAGGAATGCTTTATTCTGTACCATCTTTCTCCTGTAAAGGCTTTTCAGTATCAACCAAAGGCTATGGGCATTAACCTCCATTGAAATATAGTAGAAGACACTATTATCAATCCACTACCGAATAAGTCCAGTGGTTTTGTAATTCAGCTTCTCTCATTCTTTGTATGATATTTTTTCGAGCTAAGCAATAACTCTCTCGATTGGATCGTAAAGATCTTTGCAGTAAAGCAGATCTTCCATGCGAAGCTTCCAAATTGAGTAGTTGGTTGATATCAGTTTGATTATAGTGTTCGTCAAATATTGGTCCTCTAAGTGTTAGCATCTCAACTTTTTTCAGTACTCTGAATTTGGTGGAACCAGGCTTTGATACCACTTATGGGGATTTGAGTAATGAAAATAATAGATAAAACTATTCCAACAAAGTTCATGACGAAAATGAAAACAAAGAAGAGTTTTATCTATTTCTTTTTTTTTATTTCAAGTTCTTTCTCTTTATATTAATATACTTGCAGAGAAAGTGATGCTGCGTCCTTGATGAAATGGTTTTCTTTTTAAAAGTGATGAGGGCGATCGAGCCATTTTCAGACTAAATGATAAAATGCTCAATTATTTACAACCACAGATTCTGATGATTTGGTGCTTTCAGTAAGTTCAAGAATTAAATTAAAATCTTTATTGGAATAAAATCTAGTTTGTTATATACAAGAAAAAAAAAGTTTCTCGATATACATATACATGCCTGTCTTGACTGAAATTCCTATGTTGTTCCAATCGACAAATGGGTAGTGCTTTGGATGCTGGCCCTTCTAGACCTATCAATGCAGTGGAACTACCCAAGGCTTGACCTGATGAAAGCGAGTCCAATAACGTTAAACTGAAGCCTCGCACCACCATAATTTTGACTAGACCTAATCCTAAGGCCTAAATATACGGATCAGGTATGTAAATTAGACTTTTTTAAATTTTTTGAATTAGGTCGAGGATTGCCAAGGCCAGACTTCATCATGCTGTTTGCCAATCTTTTTTTTTTTTTTAAGGAAAAAGGAAGCAAAAGTACTGCCACTGGGCTTTTATCGGAAGTGAATATTTACATAGGATATGAAAAGAAAGTAGAGACTACGGGTTCTAGAGTGCTAATAGAGCTCCTCTAAATTATTTTTAAAGTCAACTCGGTTCTAAAGAGCTCCTCTAAAAATTGCACTTAAAATTGACTTGATTCTAAAGAGCTCCTCTAAATTCCATTTAAAATCGACTAGATTCTAACCACCTCTGGATCCCAACATGGAACAAGATTAACAGTAAGGGAGGAAACATTATACAACTGGGTTTCAAGATGGGCCAGTTGCAGCTTGATTATCCCTAAGCGATGTACATGAAAAATCGAGAACCTGGCATCGTGGAGTGAGGCCGAATAGGTTTTACTAACTTTTAGGTTATATTCTCTGTAGCAGCAAGAAGTTCGGTCTTGAGCCGAGCTATATCCTCGATAGCCCCCTTAGCTTCTTTCGCCGTCTTCTTGATCTCTTCGGCTGCCTCTTCCTTCATTGGCTTTTCTCAAGCATCGGCTTCCCAAATCTTCTCCACCCAAGAGGCTTTAATTCGATTATAGCTGATCGGGTGCCCATAGAAGGGACAAGAAGTAGGCTGCGTGGAACAGAAAGTGAGCAATAAAGAAAATTGAAGAAACAATATTTCAACCAAAAAGTAAGCTTTTCGTTAAGAAAGGTTTCATTACAAGTTCTTTTCATTATAAAGTCTAAAAAAGTAATAAAAAGATTAAACCTCAATAGAAGCATCGACGAACACCTTGGGACAAGGGACAGCTGGGGTTCTGCGGCATCTTTGAAGGCCTTGGGCTCTGCCTGCGGTTGCTCTAAGGCTATCCCAAGTTCCTCTTCAACTTCGTCTACAACTCCAAGTTTGCTCAAGTTGACTTAAGGATACAATTGAACAACTTGGGTCTTGCAATCCTTGAAGCCAAGTTGGTAAGCTTCTGCTGATCCCTTTGCGACTTCTTCTGCAAAATCTTGAGAATTCTTAAAGTCAACGATCATTCAAGCAGCAACATCTTGAGTAAAGGCCTCGGCAACAGCTGTCTATCCCTCGGCAGCCTTAGTAGCCTTCTCGATGGCAATTCATTTTTTCTCCAATGCTGCAATAGCTAGCTCATAAAGATCGAGCTCCTTCTCGAGCTCAGTGATGGTCTTCTTCTCTTTCACCAGTTACGCCTCGAGCACTGGCACTTTCTCTTGAGTAGAATTGAGTTAGACACCAAACAGAACCCTTTCTTCTTCATTCTTATTCTCTCTCTCCTAAGTAGCTCTGAGAATCTCTTCTGTGACTTCAGTCCGAGCTTTAGCAGTCAGGGCCATTTCCTCTAATGAGTGACTAAGCCAGTTAAAATTACTTAGTCCCTCATGCATAATAGTTATGTCATGCATCAACTATAAAAGAACAAAAACAGTAACTAAATTCTTAGATCAAGATACTGATAAAGCGAAAGAGAAAGAATAAAGTAGACTTACCCCAAGAAGCAATGCATAATAGGTAGACATAATCTCATCCAAAGGACGAGCTTTCCTTTCTGACAAATCGGCCAGGAACAAAGTCATTTTCATCAATCCTGGGTGAGCTGATGGTTCTGAAGAGCAAAGTTATTAGCATGGCTCGTATCCCCAGGGCTATGAAACCCTCTTTGGATGGATCCAGAGGAGGATAATCGACAGGCTCCAAAGAGTATTGGAGCGCCTTTCCTTAATTGTCATCGGATGTCAAAACCCACTAGCATAGTGGGAGACTTTAGTGTGGATGAGCACCAAAGAGGGAATATGAGAGCTCGAGATGAGCCCGGCTTTGAAGACATTAGCGGAGTAGGTGGTGGTGGTGGAGCCGCTCTAATAGGAGTTGCTTCAACGACCATGAGGTCATTCTCGACACTAATGGGGGTTGAGCTTGAAGCCTCGGACCTCGGGACTGATGGTGGAGTGACTCTAGTCGGTTCAAGAGTTGCCCTTTGCATCGGAGGACTCCCAACTCCACTCCTGTACTCTTTAGAGGTTGGAGTCCTTGGAGAAGAATCTCCTTGGAAAGATCCAACTTCTTCTTTGCTGCATTCCTAATCATTTTGGTAGTGGGCTTCATGATCGCAAAAGCCAAGTAAAAAAAGTTAGCCAAAAAATGCAAGAGAACAAATGCAATAATCGAAAAAAGAACTAAAATGGCACTGGGAGAATTAACTGGACTCAGCCCGGTGTCATACAGATTTTGCTCGATTAATAGCTGATATTGGGGAGGCACTTCTACACCGAGCAGAAAATAGAAATTTCTTGGTCCTTGTCAAGGACACCATTATTTTTATTCGATGATCAATTAGGCTCACCCCAAACCAACTAAAGCCCCAAAGGTGCTCGGTTGAAATAAAGAAAAATCTATTCTTCCACTCATGGATAGAATAAGAAAGATCGATGATAAACTGACAATAAATTCAGGGACCAAAATACAACTAACCTCTCTCTCGAGAATGTTTTTTGTGAATGAAAAAGGTACAAAAAGGGAACGGTCTCAAACTGATATGAAGAATATGACAAAGAATGATAAAGGAACAAAGAATTCAGATCAAATTCGGAGCAAGCTGAGCAAAAACAATTCAATAAGGGTTAAGAATATTACAAATAAATGGGTGAAGGAGAAAATGGAGCCCAGATTGAAGAAACTCTTCATAAATGCCAATGCAACTGTCTCGAGCAAGGGTTATTCGACTTTCTGGACCCAGGACTGACCATTGATACTGACTCAAAATGTCATATTGATTCTGGAGTCATTCTAGATTAGCTTCGATTAGTACGGATTCTTCATTTTCCAACTTGAAGATCGGGCTTTCCGACCTCCGAGCTCGGGAGTCTTTAAGATGGGACAAACTACCTGCTTCGATTGAAGACTAAGGTATATCATCGGGCATCTCCCGACGAGGGAGAGATCAAGAACCCTGATCTCTCAGGTACCTCCAAACCCCAGAATCATCCTCAAGGTTTGACATTAGACAAAAAGGGAAGAAAAAATGGAGCAAAGAGGAACAAAATGGGAGTGAAAATGCAAGAAATAGGAAAAAAATAAGAGAACGAAAGGGAACTATAGAAGGAAAAGATATAATGCAAAAGGAAAGGAGAAAGAGTAAATACTCTCTAAAAGATGCAAAAATACTAAAAAAAGATGGAGGAACGACGGATTGGAAGAAATAGAGGAACGGAAGCTCCCTCTCTCTTGATTGCAATAGGAAGGCTTTTACGAAGAAAAAAATAATGTAAGAAAGATAGGAGACTACTTTATGTACTCTACTCAAATAGCTATGATTGAAATCCTGATTTTCTTTTCCTCCACCAATATCAATACATTGCACATATCTATGCCAATAAATTTTTTGACTCTTTATCGCACCCATCCTATGATGATGCCATGTAAGATGAATATGTGGGAACAGTTTAAAGCCAATAATATTTCAACATATGGAGGATCATCGCTCCGAGAGCAATCCCATGGATCAGCCAATCGAGTGAAATAATTGTGATATGTTGTTTTATTCTACTCATTCATTATGATTGTTGCACGGCTCATGAAATAATAAAACAGACAAGCATATCTTTTCAAGATAGCAATAAATGCTAGATGGCTGAAAAGATATCATCAGAGATATACCGAAAATCAAGGTCGAAATAATGATGAGATTATTCATTTCATCTAAAATGGCAAGATTATCTTGGGCGTAGGAGTGGGGGCTGACTGTTGAGATGTCTATTTGGAATCTCGACCTCTGATAAATACCGAGAAGAATTTTTAGGATCTTGTTGACGATATAAGAGTTTTGTGGAAACACTTCAACTACTTGAGAACCGACTAACGACTCAAAATAAAAATGTGCTATGAGGTTAGCTGTAAGAAATCAAGATTGATCTCGGTATTCAACCGACTAGGTGCTTGATTTCCAATTGATCTCGTCCCATAACTAATGATCCGGAAAAATAGGAATCATGGATGTAGTTGCGGAATGCGAAAGCAGGATTAACTATCTACGATGATGTGATTATGGTGATTTAACTCCATGATGACATGATCGGGAGGACATTAGCTACTCACTCCAATCTCTACCAATTCTGTAACTTTCATGCCCCATGAGGCGAAATTTATGAGATAATGGTAAGAATCTCACCTCTATATAAAGAGAGATGAAAAAGGGACTGGGGGTAAACTTTTTCTAATGTTTTCTCGTGATTTTCTCATTCGACTGTTTCCTAAACTCCGACTAACTTAACTATCGGAGGGCTCTTAATGGACACATTCTGGCAAGTGGATATTTTTTGTAGGTCCGTCAGCCCTCACGAATGGATTGTATTCTTCACGGCACCTGATAGTTCTCCGGACATATCATCCGCCAAGGTTTGGCAGCAACATGTAGTGTGTGAGATGATATTCACCATCAATACAAGAACTGTTAAATTCCATGACTAAAACAAGCACCTTAATTTGTTAGCAATGTTCAACGTATGATAAAAAGTATATCTGAGTTTATGACCATTCCCGTTTGATTGAAAAGGGAGGCCATAAAGTGATAATCATAGAAGCACATAAATTTTTTTTGTTGTATGAATAGAAAATCAAAATGAGATTTACATTGAGAAAAAGATACTAGAGCCAGGTGATGTTCCAACTGGAATTGCAAGCTACAAAGCACAAAAAAAGAAGACAACTTAAAACAATTTCATATAAATTAGGAAAGATTACCACTATTGTTTCTCAAAATGGATTCCTCAGACAGCATTACTGCAGCTTAATTAAAATCAAATCCAACTCCAATGCATGCTTTTGCTGGTGTTCCATTTTGTTTAGGTGCCCGTGCGTGCTTCATGTGATGCAACTGAGCCTATGGATATGAAAAATAATGGAAAATCTAATGTATGGATATGAAAAACTTCATGGAAAATATAATGTTCTTTGGATTGTTTTGGAGGAAAACAGACTCAAAAGAAACTTGCTTAGTAGGATCTGCAAGGCATTTGCTAAGCGAAGCTATTCTGAGAATATCTGAAAGTCCTTGAAAAGAATCTTTATGAACATTAAAGGAGATGTATTGGTCAAACTAATGCTGCTAGCTTTTTGATG
This sequence comes from Elaeis guineensis, assembly GCF_000442705.2. Lineage (NCBI taxonomy): Eukaryota > Viridiplantae > Streptophyta > Magnoliopsida > Arecales > Arecaceae > Elaeis > Elaeis guineensis. The sequence continues at coordinate 111,897,026 of NC_025997.2, read as the reverse complement.
TAATCAAAGCTAAAAATAACAACAATTCCATAATTCTTCTTTATTGCTTATCATTCCATTGGAAAACCAAACCTAGTGAATGTTCAATGTCCATAATTTGACCTGATCCTATTCATTTATTATCAAATTAAGGTTGTGTTTGTTTGTAAAATAAACAAATAGTGTCAGCATTTTATTACAAACTCAAGAATATTCAACATTGCTTCAGACGCTAGCGGCATGAGCTAACACAGTGGTAGAGAACTGTGGGGAAGATACCGACTACAAGCTGAAGGGAACAATAAAGTATACTTTCTATTTCAAGCCCCAGCACATTAGTCATTTAAGGCACAGCTAATTGTTTTACCAATTTTAAGTATTATTGATCTTTTCACAGGATGCTGAGATTATATTTCTTCACTATCATGTATTAAGAGATTATTAGATTACTTTTGCATCGTCATGGGGGCGCCAAATCTTGGGATGTTTCCATGTAATATATGCTACAAATTGCCAGGGGAACGGTGGAGCAGCCTGAAATCAGTTCACAGTATAGAGCTTTTAACACTAACAACACTTTGGAATTAGTTTGGGTGCATTTGGTTAGTCATTAAAAAAATATTTTTTTTTATTTTTTAATTTTTAAAAAATAAAAAATAAAATATAATATTTGATAATATCATGAAAAATAAAAAATTAAAATCAAAATAATCAAAATAATTACTTTATATGTAAAGCTTCCTAAAATTTGCTTTTCTATTTTTTTTTATTTCCTTGCATCTAAAACACCAAATCAAAAAATAAAAAATCCAAATCCTTCTTTTTCGTCGAACTCTTCACTCCCCACCCCCTTTTCCTTCCCTTCTTGAATCCTTCTCCCTCATCGAGCTCTTCACATGCCATCTCCAACATTATTTTTTGCTTTATAGCAATATAGTTACCAAACATATTTTTTATTTTTTTATTTATACTCAATAATAAAAATTAAAAAAATAATTTTTTTTTTAAAAATTAAAAATAAAAAATAAAAAAGTATAATCAAATACATCTTTTATTTTTTTTTATTTTTGAAAAAATTATTTTAAACTCTAATTGAAAAAATAATTTTTAGATTTTATTGATAAGTACTGAATAAATATAGAACAAAGCTATTTATAGTATCCTAACCCTAACAATGATAGTTCATAAATATCAAAATATTCAAAATAATATAATAATATTAAAATAAAACTAATAGTCAAATTAGAAATTAAATAAAAATTAAAGACGTGAAACTGAACCGAAGACAGATATCCGAACATAAAATGACTCTGAAACTCGCTAAAATGGTGGATTTTGGGTCTAGAAACATAGATGAACGGATAAAAATCGAAATGAGCTTTCATTGATATGTTACGAGCCCCATAACTTTTTTTAAATAAAAAATTATAACTGATTGAAATTTAAATTTTTATTTTAATATTTTAATCTATTTATTTGGACTTTTTCCTGCACCGCATTTGATTCAAGTACTCTTCAGCCAGACAATCCGTATCATAAAGATTAATTAATTCTACTTGGAGGCAGCTTTAACGATTGCTGTTGTATGTCTACTCTAAAATTAAACTAATAAGAGTAGAAAACCGTTGCATTTCACGGCCAATGAAAATAATCATGCTGTATTGTGTAAATGGTTAACATATATATATATATATATATATATATATATATATATATATATATATATATATATATATTGCAAAAGGAATCATCATGTCAGTTTTAAGAGTCTTGTAATTTAAATGTTAATTGGGAAAAAAAAATCGGATATTTTACAAATGAACACTTTGTTAAGGTAACAATCTATGAATAACATGTCGTGTCCTTGCTGTTTCTCGGGGCGGTCTGAAATTCTTTCTGAAAATGTCCAAAGGGTCTTAAAAAGAAGCCATCTGGCTTTTATTAATATAGATAGAAGGACTACGTCAAAGAACGGGGGACACAAAGTACAAGCCGTCAACACAACAAATCAACAGTGGATCAAACATGAAAAACCTATGTTATCACTCCAACACCAAATCAATAATGGGTGGCGATATCCCCTGCCGGTCGGAATTTCAGGAGGACCGTGTCGAACAGGGGTTCCTCCCCTTCTTTACTTTGTTTTTTCTTTTTTTTTTCTTTCTTTTTTTTTTTCCATCGAATGGAACAGCATGGTTGCCTTGGTAACAGCCCAAAGGCTGTCTGCTCTGTCCAAAAATTCTTTGTGCACCGCAAGTGAGCGGCGTAAAAAAATTGACATAGAGCATATCATTTTATCCAATTAATCCATATAATCATTATTTTTTAATATACATTTAATATTTATAGATTATTTTTTTATTTAAAAATTTTGTATGATAAAAATATTTTTATCTTTTGATTATAACACTCCTTCATAAAAATTATGGCATCTATCTTCGATTTTTTATTTAATACTGGAGTGTCATAATTTTTGTGAAGAGATGTCATAATTTTTAAAAAGGTATCATAATTTTTTTCAAAGGACAGGATGTCATAATTTTTTTTTGAAGGGTGTCATAATTTTTTTGAAGGGATGTCATAACCAAAGGATGGAGATATTTTCATAATTTTTTTGAAGGGATGTCATAACCAAAGGATAGAGATATTTTCATTATATAAAATTTTTAAATGAAAAAGACGATCTACAGGCATTAAATACGTATTGGAAAGTGATGATTATGTAGACTAATCGGACAAGATGATGCACTTTACGTCGGATTTTCTACATCGCTCGTGGTGTACAGAGAATTTTTCCTGCTCTGCCTTCTATGTTAGTCCTTGAAGCAGGGCCATGGTAGATAGGGCCCAATGGGCTGGGCTTTACAGAATGGATAGCATACCATCCTCCTGCAACAATTTAGGCAACAAGACAGTCTCTATTTCTGAACTGCAGGCATTCTACAGGGGACACATGCTGTCTTCGAAGATGAGGCAGTGAAAATGACGGTCATCAGTCATCAACATTCTAAGCGAGAATTAGATTATACCTAATGAGTCATTTTGGTTAAAGATCGCTCATTATCCACTCTAGATCAATGTCTTTAATGAGGTTCTGGTCTCATAGCAAGAAAACCATCACTAATCGGTCCATACTTACGCAAGGGGTGAGAAACGAAATCTGCCAGAGAAGTTTTCTCCATGAATCAGTGGTAGAGAAACAATACATGGGGACTTTGCTCCAAGGTGCGCTGTCGTCCACGACAAATGACATCTTACTAGCGGCAAAAGAGGAGCTGAGAGAGGCAGGGTTGGCTCCATGGTTGTGGTTCTTACCCTAGTAACATGCGCACTCGGTTTGTGGATGGTATGGATGTACAAGGTTCAAATACATATATAATACCAGCTGAAAGTTTACAAAACCCAATGATGGCAACCAACAATCTAACGATTACATGCAGTGATTAGGAAGGTCTGAAATTCTTTCTGAAAATGCAATTCAGCTAGTTTGCAAAAGAAAATTCGAGAAAATCAAGAATTCTATGTTTAGAGTTTTTTTTTTTTTTTTTTGCTTGAATAAACAGAAGTGAAAAAGGACCCATCTGGCTTTCATTAGTATAGATAGAAGAAGAATTATGGACAACAAATACAAGACATCAACACACTGAATCAACAATGATACAAACATGTAAAATCTATGCCATCACACCTCCAACACCGAATCAAAAATGAAGCAAAGACGAAAACCTATGCCGTCGCAGCTTCTCCATCGACCGTCGGCATCGGATAGCGACACAGCGGACACAAGTGACTTCGTTCCAGCCACTTGGTAGCGCAAGAACAGTGGAACTCATGACAACACGGCAACACAATCAGCTCGGCTCCGGCTTGAAAATTCTCCAAGCAAATAGAGCACATCGACCCATCCTGTCCGTCCCCTTGATAGGTCTTGGTGTCCAGCGTCTTGATCGACGACTCGGATGCCGGCACGGAACCAAACTCTCGCGTGCCACCCGCCGCCGCCTCCTCCAAAGAAAGCATCAGGTCTCCATCATCCATCAGCTCAGCCTCGTCAAGCATCAAGACTCCATCCTCCATCCGAGCACGGGCAGAGACCGTGGGGATATTAAGGTGGACCACCATCAAGAAGCCGCTGTAGCCTTCAAGAAGCACCGCATTGGCGGCACGAGAGACGTAGGAGGATATGTGGTCAGTCCAGAAGTAGACGTTGCTGCGGTGGGGATGGCCGACATGGGAAAGCATGTACTCGACTTGGAGCCGACGGAGCTGGCGGGGGAAGAGGTCGGAGAGGGGAAGGAGGAAGCGAAAGACGTTCGCCTGGTGGATGCCGGACCTTGAGACGAGGAACCTGACCATGGGCTCTGATGTGGGGTCGCCTCCCCTTTGGAGAAAGACCCTGAGGTGCACCGAATTGTTGCCACGGACAAGATTCAACCATGCATCCATGGCTGCCTGAAAGAGAGAAACAGAGCAGAGAGGAAATCTTCGAGACGTATGGGTGAAGGCGTGCGGACCACGGCTGGCTCAAAGAGAGAAGCAGAGGAAAGCTTGAAGACGTATGTATGGGTGAAGGCGTGAAACAGAGTTTTATTTATAGTTTCTTGGATCGTCCCAATTAGATCAGGGATCGGAGAGAAGGCAGTACCAATTAGATCGGGAATCGGAGAGAAGGCAGTACCAATTAGATCGGGAATCGGAGAGAAGGCAAACCTAATTAGATCGGGAATCGAAGGCAGTCCCAACAGAAAACCTCGACGGAGCTAACGGCTATTTTTTTTTTTTCCTTTTCGATTCTCACTTGGCATCGGAAAATTTAAAAGCCATGCCTGCGCCAACGGTTTATTTTTTTCCGAAAAAAACTAATGAAGATTCTGTCCGGTTGGTTTGTTTCGGAGAATCAAAGAGCAACGGCTTCGCTAAGGTATTTCTTTGCCTAATAAAGTCTAATAAAGATTGAAGCCTTTCACCCATATTGGCTGTGCCTCAAATCTCACTCCAATGGAAGAAGTAAAATCATTGACAGCACGTTGGGAGAATCAACATGGATTCTGTTTCAAGGTAGAAGCCTCTGCGTTTCCAGAGAGTTGCTGCGTTTCCAGAGAGTTGATGCATGTTCTGAGCCTTGAAGATATGTAAGTAAGACGGCTTAAGCAGATTACTCATTAGCTTACTACGAGTTAAATAAGCCGATTAGACTTTAGACGACATTAAAAACACTTCAACATACTCTCATGATCAGCTAGGAATGAGCTTGTAATCTGCTGGATGATCGATGGGACACGTGGTAAACCAAGAATGCTTGTATCTGTCATTGACTCCCAAGTATTTCAAGCACATTCGATATATATATGCCATGCAAGTTATAGATCAGCATACCAAAGAAATGCATTAATTCTATGATCACAGGTCATGGTTATGAGCCATGCATATTGTTCAATGTCATAGATCTTACAGCATTACCTCCAAATAATCTGAGGTTGTTTTCTATCCGATATATATATATATATATATATATATATATATTGCCTCTAATTCTTTTCTTTTATAATTAACAGAAATTTTTATTTTGCTCCTTTTATTTCTCATTTGTTCAAGATTTGCAAGATGGCAATGATGTAAATTAAAGAAGGGGCAAAGTGATTTGATGGGTGGAAGAGGGAACAATGTGGATATGGATTCATTACATGTGGAATGAAGTTGAAGGAGACGGTTATGCACTTGCTACTTCATTCTACCACCTCGAGCATCATCTATAAGGAAATGATTTTCTTCTCCAGATTCTAGAGAAAAAAGAGAGGATATGATGGAAAGGAGGCAAAGGTTCTTGGGTTGACATGACCAGGAAGCAAAGGAAAGGCTAGTGGAGGCGTTAACTATTTTCAAAACTTATTCAACCACTTTGTTACCCTCAGAAACCGGAATCTCCGAGATACAGTTACATTAGGGATAAATGGGATCTTATGACTCGAGAGTTTGGCGGTAAAATCCCCAAGCTGCATCCGCGACAGCAAGGCCTTCATCATCTTCTGTCCACCCCTAAATATCCTGGACAGTGTTGATGGTTATAGGTTTTTCTTTTCTCGAAAAAAAGGTATTTTTAAAAAACAGACGAAATATGACAAGTTTTAGGATAGAAAATCCAAACAATCAGCAAACGTCAACCCTCTAAGCTCAGGAGGATTGTATTGATCGCACTTCCAACTAACCAACAGGCAACTTCAGTTCCTGCAGGATGTGAGAATCCTTTAAACTCTTGTATTCCATCAACATAACTCCAGATATCAAACAGCACCCCAACCAATAACGTCAGAATCTATCCAAGATATGATGGTAGTCATACCCCTTTCAAACCAAAAGTGATGATTATAGTTGGGGCTATATTTTAGATGTCCAACGTGGATCACATTACATGAATTTTAATGTAAAAACAATGAGGAAAAGAAAAGAACAAAGCATTGGAAAACAGTTAAATTGTGGCTTAGACCAAGGATCTCCCGAGTGAGCTGAAATCCAAAGCACAAAATTGTAAAACAAATTATCAGACACTCATGTCTCAGCTAGTTCACAACTCATAAGGACTCGCCCTTGGAGTTGGAGGTCCAGGGTTCAAACATTGGAATGCATGTAACCATTCTATTGCTAAATAAAACAAAAAAAAATCTCAAAAATATTTACTACTATATAATAAGATAAATATCATAAAAACAGAACAAAATATTGTTAATATTTTGCAATCAATAAATACATATTCTTTTATATATTGTATAGCAGCATGTCAATAAAATAATAAAGTTCATACCTCATATAATAGCATCAATATTCACAAGCTGTGTCACTTAATTATCACTCGAACTCATAAATTGCATTCTGCATTTCATACAATAATATCAATATCATAAACCCCAAAATGGATCATCTACCTTAAAAGATTGACATTCATCAAATGTATAAAAGGGGAAAAAAAAAGGAATCGAACCCGACCCCCATCATTAGAGGTATTAGAGAAGTATCTTGGACATATCCAAAAAATATTAAAAAATCTTTTAAAAAGCAACAAAATAAGATGATTTAAAATAAACATTTCTAGAAGCATCTAAGTATGGATTTCAATACATATCCAATGCAGACACAAGGTTATCTGAACCATTCTAACAGATAGGATTCCCCATTCTAGAAGTTTAAGAACTGGTCATGTATTAATTGGTAGGAAGCAAGAGCCTAGCAAGTCCTAGACACATTTACCGTCAACTAACACATCATTCAGAGACCTCTGCAATAAGCTAATGGCGCCATTACACAATACAAAAATGTCAACAGGCTTAGGTAGGTTATAATACCTGATACACAAATGGTGTAACATGAATATTACCCTGCCCATAAACACAACCAAGTCAAACCCGGCCTTTGTTAGGAAAGGATATATGATTCCTGCTTTGCCATTCAATTCTAACCAGTGTTATGCCTTCTATCAAAAACTTGTGAGGGCTAACAATAAAGCAAGTTTCTATCAATGTGAAGGGTGCAAAATGGACAGCTTTCAGTCATCCGATCAATGGATATACCATAACCATGACATTAAATAAGCTGAATTCTCAGTACTAAAGTCAGATCTCTTGAGCCCTGTTTCACCATTCAATTTGAGTAGATTCAAATTTTGCTAGGGGTAGGCACAATTGGAGCATCAGTTAGAAACAAGATGTATAACACCGTGATTCTCTCCTGTAAGGACAGGCGACAGATTAGTAGAACCATGAAGTCGCTATGCGACAATTGTAGATCATTTTTTAGTAAAACTATAATTCTTCAACAGCTATGTTAAAGGTTGTTGATGGGCCCAAGTAGTACATGAAGTAGCTTAAGAATAGAAATGCTGCCAATAATTAAAAATTATAGCAAGCATTACGAAGACATTTAGCTGACTCATTCATGCAATAAAACATTGATATCCTTGTATTTAATTACTTTATCCAATATATACATGGTGTACAACAAACCTTTAGTACAACATGTAAGCATACTGATGTGTCATGTTAGACGAGTTCCATCAACCGCTGTGAAACATCTGCAATGCAAACAGTGAAATTGAAAAATGGTGCTTACAATGTGATGAATAAAGAAGGTCAGCAGCATGCTCAAACTATAGAAAATAACTCCACTACCTTGAAGAATGGATGGTGTTGTCTGGAATTCATGCCAGAAACTCTGATGAAAGGCAAGATCATAATTTAGGAACTTGGCAGCAAGGAATGCAGTCCCAGCAGCAATATGAGGGGGCTTAAATTGAAGCCAAAGTGAACTCCGAAGTCTGCAATAAAATAAAAACATTGAAAGAGATATATCAGATTATAAAGGAAAGAATCAAACAAAAATTGAGGATAATAAACTTAATCGGCAAACCACCCTTCCGCAACAATGCTTTGTTAATTGGGAAAAAAATATCGGATATTTTACAAATGAACACTTTGTTAAGGTAACAATCTATGAATAACATGTCGTGTCTTTGCTGTTTCTCAGGGAGGTCTGAAATTCTTTCTGAAAAAGTCAAAGGGGTCTTAAAATATAATGCTTTTAGCATTTAGTATCCAAATGTCAATATATCAGCTGGTTTGCAAAAGAAAAATAAAGAAAATCAGTAAAAGAAGTTTTTTTCCTGAATAAAGAGAAGTTAAAAAGAAGCCACCTGCCTTTAATTAATATAGATAGAAGGACTACGTCAAAGAACGATGGACACAAAATACAAGCCGTCAACACAACAAATCAACAATGGATCAAACACGAAAAACCTATGTTATCACACCTCCAACACCAAATCAATAATGGGCGGCGATATTCCCTGCCGGTCGGAATTTCAGGAGGACCGCGTCGAACAGGGGTTCCTCCCCTTCTTTACTTCGTTTTTTCTTTTTGCCCTTTTTTTCCGTCGAATGGGACAGCATCTTGGACCCTGGTTGCCTTGGTAACAGCCCAAAGGCTGTCTCCTCCGCCCAGAAATTCTTTGTGCACCGCGAGCGGCATAGAAAATCTGACGTGGAGCACGTTATCCGATTGATCCATGTCATCATTATTTTTCAATATATATGTTATAGTCCAAAAAAAAAAAAAAAACCCAGGTCAAACAAAGCCCAGTCCAGCAGACCTAGCCCAAAAAAAAAAAAAAAATAAGAAAATCAAAAACCAAGAAGAAGACTCCCGATAGGAGTCTTCTTCTCCGACGAGACCGGACAAAATCAGGACTCCTAGGAACCCTCGGAGTCCTAGGGTTCCCTATAAGAAGACCCCCTCCCCCTTGAGACCAAACATCGGCCTCCTCCCTCTCTCTTTCTCTCCGATTTTCTCGAATTAGAGCCGCGGACACCGCTTTGTCTTCACCGTGACTGCTCTCCGACGAAGTCATCGAAGGTCAAGGTAAGCCTTCCTCCTTTTCCTCCCTTCCTTCCTCTTCCTCCCATGCCTTGTGCGCGGCTGCCGGTGACGAGCGTCGCCGATTTTCGGTCGGAAAAAAGACTCGGTTTTTGGACCTCTTTTTCCTTGAATTTTCCGGCGCCGGCGATCGTAATCAACCGCCGGCCACGCTCCTCCGTGACCGGGGGAGTGGCCCCTGTCTGCCGCCGGCCTCCGCCGCGGTGGCTGTGGCCTGAACGGCCCGGCAAAAGGAGGGGATGCCGGTCTCCTGTTCCGGCGCGGGAAGAGCCAAGAAGAAGAAGAAGAAAAAGAAAAGAAAAGAAAAAGAAAAGAAAAGAAGAAAAAGAAAAGAAAAGAAAAAGAAAAGAAAAAAAGAAAAAAGAAGAAAAAAAAAAAAAGAAAAGAAAAAGAAGAAAAAGAAGAAGAAAAAAAAAGAGAGAAAAAGAAAAGAAAAGAAAAGGAAAGAAAAGAATAAATATAATAATAATAATAACAAAATATATATATATATACTTATATATATATATATAAATAAATAAATAAATAAATAAAATAAAAAAATGATAAGAGAGAGAGTTTCTCTCTCTCCTCTCTCTTCTTTCAGTCTGAACCCTGACTTTCTCTCTCTGGAATTGGACTTTCTCTCTCTACTTTCTCTCTCTAGAATTTTCTCTCTCTAAAATTTTCTCTCTCTTGACGGATTTTTTCTCTCTCTAAAGTTATTCCTCTAGAATTAACGAAGTGGAAGGCTTCATTGATGATCTTGATCGAGTATAGGGAAGAGTCTGATTTTAAGTAAGATTTTGATTTTGGGATTTGTTAAATTTAATTTTGAATTAAAATTAATGTAAAAATATAATTTTGGATAATAGGAACGAAAGAATCTCCTACAAGTTAGTCGATCCGTTCATTCAGTACTCCGTGAAAGGTAAGTAATGAATCATCTTTTCGAGATATTTCATATTTATTCTGAAAATAAATAATTATTCTCTGAAAATTATGCATGATTTATGAAATTATGTTTTGAAAGAAAAGTGCTTTTGAAATATTATGGTACGTCGATTTATGCACATGTTTAGTGAAAAATTATGATATATTATGATACAAAGTATTTTGATACAGATCAGATTTATGCTCTCAGCCTAACTATGTTTCAGTGGGCCCCGCCAATGGGGATTATACGTTGGTACTCAGTGGACCCTGCCAGTGGGGGTTGTGCGTTGGTGTTTGTGGACCCTGCCAGTGGGGGTTGTGCGCTGGTATTTGTGGACCCTGCCAGTGGGGGTTGTGCGCTGGTATCATGTGGACCCCGTCAATGGGGGTTAAACGTTGGTCATAGTCAAGGCTGTTGAGTTACGAGTGTTTTGAATCGAATCGGATTTATGATTATATTATATGTGAATATTTGAAAATATTTAATTTGTATTAAATCAGCATGAAATATACTTTTATGTTTATTTGCAGCATTATTCTTGAAAATTATATAATATCTGAAATATCTGGTAGAGATACTTGTTACTTACTGGGCTGTCTAGCTCATTACCTTTCTTTCTATTTTTCAGATTCAGATAATTAATATCGAGCGTGGGACGAAATATTGGGACAGAGCTTTTAGAAGCGAGATTAGCATTGTCAACTTCATTGAACCTAGACCTATTGTTTTATTTTTAGCAAAAATTTTATTGGATGTAAGACATTTGATTTAATTACTTGAATTACAGTTGAATAATAATTATTTGAATTTATTCCGCTGTGATGCATTGATATCGTGATGAGATGCCTTGCATGCTTATGGAGAGAGTTCTTCATGAGTATGCGGCGGTTGCCGCAACCCTTGATTCACAATCTCGGGTCGGGGACGTGACAATTAATATGGTATCAGAGCATAAGTGGATAAATTATGACACATAGAATTTGACATAATATGAGTGTAGGTGGGTAAACATTAGGAATATTGGGACGTTAGAATATGAACATCATAATAAACCCATCCTAACAAATAGATAAATGAATCTAATAAGGTTTTACTACTATAAGGTTATCATGCCTTCCCGTGGAATGACAAGAACTACTCAAAGAATTACAAGAGAGACATCACAACCACGGGATGGTAGCACTCCCCATCCGACCAGTGGCACCCCTCAGGAGGGGAGAGTCGTAGATCCTAATGGGAGTACTTCGAGAGCACGTCAAAAATCAGATATGGCTCAGTTAATGCAGACCCTAATCAGGATGGTACAAACGCAACAACAAATACAGCAGCAAATGTTTGAACAACAGCAGATACAACGAGATACACAACAACATCAGCATCCACCACCACAACATGGAGAGCAACCAGTACAACGGAATAACATTTCAGAATTTAAAAAGCTTGCTCCTCCAGCTTTCAAGGGGACTACTGAACCTTTGGAAGCTGATAACTGGATAATGGAGATGGAGAAGGCTTTCGCTGTCCAAGAGTGTCTTGATGAAGAAAAGATTCGATATGCAGCTTATTTACTACAAGGAGAAGCATACAACTGGTGTCAGCGACTACAGCGCAAGCATGAACAAGACGGTGAAATACTTACCTGGGAAAGATTTCGAATTGCATTCTATTATCAATATTTTCCTCGGAGTATAAGGATCCAGAAAGAGCAAGAGTTTATTTATTTGAAGCAAAAGGGTATGAGTGTGACTGAATATGAAGCAAAATTTACAGAGTTAGCAAAATTTGCTCCGAGATTAGTTGATGGTGAGCAAGAACGTGTTCACAAGTTTGAGATGGGACTGAGAACTGAGATTCGAAAACAAGTGGTTCCATATGAATTGACAACTTATGCAGATGTGGTAAACAAAGCACTGATAATTGAAAGGGAAGTCAATGAAGAACGCATGGAAAGGGAAAGAAAGCAAAGAAAGAGAGCACAATCAAATGATACACAAGGGCAGAATAATAAAAATATCAAAAGATCAGCTAAGGGAGCAGTAGACAATAAGACTCAACAGATTGATGGTGAGCCGTGCTCCAGATGTGGCAAAAATCATGCAGACAAGGATTGCTATTGGAATACAGGTGCTTGCTTCAAATGTGGTCAGAAGGATCATAAAATTTCTAGCTGCCCGCTAAATACTGAAAATCAAGTTGGCCAAAGAACTTATGAAGGACAACATAAGGGTGGTGGACAGATTCCTAAAAATCAGGAAAGAATGTATGCACTTACTCAACAAAATGCACAGGCTTCCAATACAATGGTGACAGGTATGAAAAATTTTGAGGACGAAATTTCTTTTTAGGGGTGAAGAATGTTATAGCCCCAAAAAAAAAACCCAGTCCAAATAAAGCCCAGCCCAGCAGACCTAGCCCAAAAAAAAAAAAATAGGGGAATCAAAAACCGGGAAGAAGACTCCCGATAGGAGTCTTCTTCTCCGGCGAGACCGGGCAAAATCAGGACTCCTAGGAACCCTCGGAGTCCTAGAGTTTCCTATAAGAAGACCCCCTCCCCTTAAGACCGAACATCGGCCTCCTCCCTCTCTCTTTCTCTCCGATTTTCTCGAATTAGAGCCGCAGACACCGCTTTGTCTTCGCCGTGACTGCTCTCCGACGAAGTCACCGGAGGTCAAGGTAAGCCTTCCTCCTTTTCCTCCCTTCCTTCCTCTTCCTCCCATGCCTTGTGCGCGGCTGCCGGCGACGAGCGTCGTCGATTTTCGGTCGGAAAAAAGACTCTGTTTTTGGACCTCTTTTTTCTTGAATTTTCCGACGCCGACGATCGTAATCGACCACCGGCCACGCTCCTCCGTGACCGAGGGAGTGGCCCCTGTCTGCCGCCGGCCTCCGTCGCGGCGGCCGTGGCCTGAACGGCCCGGCAAAAGGAGGGGACGCCGGTCCCCTGTTCCGGCGCGGGAAGAGCCAAGAAGAAGAAGAAGAAGAAAAAGAAAAGAAAAGAAAAAGAAAAGAAAAGAAGAAAAAGAAAAGAAAAGAAAAAGAAAAGAAAAGAAGAAAAAAGAAGAAAAAAAAAGAAAAGAAAAGAAAAAGAAGAAAAAGAAGAAAAAAAAAGGAGAGAAAAAGAAAAGAAAAGAAAAGAAAAGAATAAATATAATAATAATA